>NC_069502.1:1083787945-1083970445 GCF_027579735.1 Bombina bombina | reverse complement strand
ATGAGTGTCCCGGGACAGACATACTAATTTGCTGCTTAGAAATCCTTTACAATGGGATGTGGCTACTGAGGAACTTTTGAGGTAAAATATCTTTCATTTTTACATAGAGATGCTCAGGTGATATTTTCTAGTCAGCTTTTTACAGCTATGCTGCATCACTTTCAAGTGTTTCAACATTTGGGTATCATGGCCCTTTAACTGTATCCTATTTTTTTAAAAATAAAAAAAGAAAGATAACCTCTGCCAAGTATTAAATAATAAAACTCCAAGACGAGGTACTATTCACAATAGTGTCTTTATGAATTCTGCAAGCTTGGTCAAGGTTTAAGTGAAAAACCTAGATCATGCCACCAGAAGACCCCATGGACCAGAGTGGATAAAAATCAATGATTTTGTTTTAAAATGCAAACAATTTGATATTTAAAATTTTAATTTTTGAGAAAAAATTAATCTCAAGGTATCTTTCTATTTAAGATACATTATAATCAAATCCTGAAATAAGGATGAGCTTTAATTATGTAGCATGAGGCTGTAGTGTTTTTTTTTGTTTTTTTTTATTAATTGCATTAAAGAGATACTTAACCAAAAAAAATTCTTTCATGATTCAGATAGAGCAGGCAATTTTAAGCAACTTTCTAATTTACTCCTATTATCATTTTTTTTTCATTATCTTGCTATCTTTATTTAAAATGCAGGAATGTAAAACTTAGGAGCCACCCTCATGTAAGACTTGCATCCATTAAGAATACAGTCCAGGAAGGACGAACAAAAGGAGGCCCCCTGAATAAAAATGATGATAGACTAATCATCAAAACAGAGAGAGTAGAGTGTTAGGATTTAAAAATATCAAGGGCTCGATCCGATATAAATCGTCGCCCACAAAAGCCGGCGACGCCAAAATCTGCGCGGGTTTGGTATCCTATATACGGCGTAACCTAGAAGTTACGCTCATATATTTCTGCCGTCGGCCGTAGTTTTTTTGGCCATAGACAGGTATACCAAACCAGCGCAGTTTGGTATCCAATATACAGCGTAAGGACTTACGTTGCGAAAATGGAGAAATCTTACTCCATTTTCACCTCGCCACAAAAAGCAGCCGTAAGAAGCCTTTACGCTGACTATTGGAGCCCCGTAACTCCCTAAACTACCTGCAAAATAAAACCTAACACCTAACGCATGCGCAATGTCTATCTACCTGTCAACCGCGATCCCCCACCGCAATCCCTAGTATTTAACCCCTAAACCACCGCTCCCGGACCCCGCCGCCATCTACATAAACTAAGCCCCTACTGTGAGCCCCTAAAACCGCCACCATCTAACTGATCTATCCCCTAACGTGAACCCCTTACACCGCCGCAATCTACCTTATCTATCCCCTAATCTGACCCCTTACACCGTCGCCACCTATATAAAAATGATTAACCCCTAATCTAATCCCCCTATACCGCCGCCAGCTATATTAATATTATTAACCCCTGATCTAATATCCCTAAAGTAATAAGCTCTATTACCAGCCCTTAAAAGGGCCTTTTGCGGGGCTTTGCCCCAAAGTAAACAGCTCTTTTGCCCTATAACCTGCCCTCCCTACACCGCCGCCACCTATATTAATAGTATTAACCCCTAATGTAAGCCCCTTGCACCGCCGCCATCTATATTAAAATTATTAACCCCTAATTTAATCTACCTACCCCGCCGCCAGCTATATTATCTATATTAACCCTAAGTATATTATAGTTAATATAGTTATTACATTATATATATTAACTATATTAACCCTAATTATATTAGGGTTAATATAGTTACTATAGTATTTATATTAACTATATTAACTCTATCTAACCCTAACACCCCTAACTAAATTTTTATTAAATAAATCTAATTCATATTATAAACTAAAATATTCCTATTTAAATCTAAATACTTACCTATAAGATAAACCCTAAGATAGCTACAATATAATTAATAATTACATTGTAGCTATGTTAGGGTTTATATTTATTTTACAGGTAAATTGTTAATTATTTTAACTAGGTATAATAGCTATTAAATAGTTATTAACTATTTAATAGCTACCTAGTTAAAATAATTACCCAATTACCTGTAAAATAAATCCTAACCTAAGTTACAAATACACCTACACTATCAATAAATTAAATAAACTACAAATATCTATCTAAAAATACAATTAAATAAACTAAACTAAATTACAAAAAAAACAAACACTAAATTAAAAAAAAAAAAGATTACAGCAATTTTAAGCTAATTACACCTATTCTAAGCCCCTTAATAAAATAATAAAGCCCCCCAAAATAAAAAATCCCTACCCTATTCTAAACTATAAAATACCCAGCTCTGTACCAGCCCTTAAAAGGGCTTTTTGCGGGGTATTTACCCCAAGTTAACAGCTCTTTTGCCTGTAAAAAAAAAGAACACAACACCCCCCCCAACATTACAACCCACCACCCACATACCCCTATTCTAAACCCCCCTTAAAAAACCTAACACTACCCCCCTGAAGATCTCCCTACCTTGTCTTCACCCAACCGGGCCGAACTCCTCATCCGATCCAGGCGATGTCTTTATCCAAGCGGCAAAGAAGAAGTCTTCATCCCGGCGATGTCTTTATCCAAGCGGCAGCAAAGTCTTCTTCCATCCGGCAGCATCTTCCATCAAGCGGCATCTTCAATCTTCTTTCTTCGCTCCTCCGACGCGGAGCATCCATCCCGGCCGACGACTGAACGACGAATGAGGTACCTTTAAATGACGTCATCCAAGATGGCGTCCGTCGAATTCCGATTGGCTGATAGGATTCTATCAGCCAATCGGAATTAAGGTAGGAAAAATCTGATTGGCTGATTGATCGGAACAGCCAATAGAATGCGAGCTCAATCTGATTGGCTGATTGGTTCAGCCAATCGGATTGAACTTGAATCTGATTGGCTGATTCAATCAGCCAATTAGATTTTTCCTACCTTAATTCCGATTGGCTGATAGAATCCTATCAGCCAATCGGAATTCGACGGACGCCATCTTGGATGACGTCATTTAAAGGTACCTCATTCGTCGTTCAGAATTCGATTTACGAGCCTGCAACATAGTATTAATCACTGAGTCAGAGAAACCTCTATGACTAAGCGTTCAATTTCCATACCATCAAATTTAATTATTTAAGATCCTGATGGAAAAACGAACCTTGAGATATAAGGTCTGGCCTTAATGGAAGTGGCCAAGGTTGGCAACTGGACATCCGAACAAGACCAACATACCAAAACCTGAGTGGCCATGCTGGAGCCACCAGCAGCACAAACGATTGCTCCATGATGATTTTGAAAATCACTCTTGGAAGAAAAACTACAGGCGGAAAAATATAGGCAGGTTGATAAGTCCAAGGAAGTGACAATGTATTCACTGCTTCTGCCTGAGGATCCCTGGACCTGCATAGGTACCTGGGAAGTCTCCTGTTTAGATGAGATGCCATCAGATCTATTTCTGAAAGCCCCCACATCTGAACAATTTGAAAAAACACATCTGGTTGAAGAGACCATTCTCCCGGATGTAAAGCTTGATGACAGAGATAATCCCACTTACTCTAAAAATAGACGGCGCCACAAGTGCAAACAATGTTATAGCTAGATGATTAGTATGTCCTAGCTAAACAAATGCTCTAATAAACTAAAATACAATGATACACAAATAATGCTATGTATAGAGCTATTGATTCATAAATTCACTGCTCATATAATTAGTGAGCAGGAAACAAAGCCAAATTTAGAAATAAAAGCCAAATTTAGAAATAAAAACAGATATGTCCATAAAGTTTAAAAATAATGTAATATCACTGAGTTAGTAAAAGTCTTTTGTACAGTGTACAAAAGTGTAGGGTTGCTGCTCCTTATGTGCCCGACGGTGTCTGTTCCCAGGCTTCAGATAGCGATGTAGACAGGAATGGTTCTCTAAAAGAGAAGCAAAAACAGAGCGCATCCACGATCTAAGTGTAGTTTAAAAGTCACAGTTTATTGAAGTAAATAAAACGATTGTACATTCGTACATTCAGCAGATAATAGACTTCATACCCCTCCAGCGATATTGCAGACTCCTTTCAGTGTCCCACTGTGCTTATAGTGCCTATATTTATTTGTGGCTCTGACAGGGGAAATATATATAGCCAAGCTGGGGGTAAAGTATATATATATATGCGATAGTATGGAGATCGTGTAAATACAGCTGTTTGTTTCTGTGCGATAAAAGCCGGCTATTGCTCAGAGTACAGCGTGTATAACACTCACTTCTCCTAGGATTATGGGCGTGGCCTTACGCGTTTCACGGGCTCCTCCCGCTTCGTCTGACGTTTGTGACATTGTCTGTCTGAAAACCAATAAATGTCTCTCTCTTCAAATAGAAGCCAAAACTGAAGAACTCTGAGAATCGAACGGAGTTCCAAAATATTGATTAGTAATCTCGCCTCTTGAGATTTCCAAACCCCTTGTGCTGTCAGAGATCCCCAGACAGCTTCCCAACCTAAAAGACTCGCATCTGTTGTGATCACGGTCCAGGTTGGATGAACCAAAGAGACTCGTAGAACTATACGATGGTGATCTATCCACCAAGTCAGAGATAGTTAAATATTGGGATTCAAGAATATTAAATGTGATATCCTAGAATAATCCCTGCACCATTAATTCAGCATTAAAAACTGGAGAGATTTCATATGAAAATGAGCAAAGGGAATCGAATCCAATGCTGCAGTCATGAAACCTAAAACTTCCATGCATATAGCTACTGAAGGAAATAATAGAGACTGAAGGTTCTGACAAGCTGAACCCAATATAAATTGTCTCTTGTCTGTTAGAGACAAAGACATTGACACAATCTATCTGGAAACCTAAAAAAGGTGACCCTTGTCTGAGGAATCAAGGAACTTTTGGTAAAATGATCCTCCAACCATGTCTTTGAAGAAACAACAGAAGTTGAATCGTATAAAATTCTGCAGAACAAAAAGACTGAGCAAGTACCACACCGAGAACCTTTGAAAAGACTCCTAGAGCTGTCGCTAGGCCAGAAAGGAAAAGCAACAAATTGGTAATGCTTGTCTAAAAAAGAGAATCTCAGAAAATGAAAATAATCTGAATGAAAACAGAATATGAAGATATGTACCCTGTAAGTCTATTGTAGGCAAATAATGCCCTTGCTGAACAAAAGGCAGAATAGACCTTATAATCACCATTCTGAAATATGGTACTCTTACATGACAATTCGAAAGATTTTCTTTCTTTGGGACAATGAATAGTTCTAAACAAAACCCCAGACCCCGTTCCTGAAACGGAACTGGTATGAATACCCCAGATAACACCAGGTCTGAAACACACTTCAGGAAATAAAACAACACACTGGTGGCACTCAAAAAATGGCAACAGTGCCTTTATTACAGAGCAACGTTTCGGGGCTCCTGCCCCTTTATCAAGCTAACATATATGAAGAAAAAACACACATTTATGTACATAGGAGACCAATCACAAACTCAGAGGGAGGGGTCACACACCTGTTAAGGTCTCAACTGACCTAACAAATAAGTGAGTAATTCTCACATAGTCAAAATTTTAACCCCTTCAGAACCTCATGTGAAAAAGACTCCATTTAAAAACAGATGCAGCAAGTTGCTATATAAACTATGCTATATGGCTAAATATTTGGCTACATGTAAAATATCCATAGTGTATTGATCAACTAGAACAAAAACAAAAACAAAATGAACAGAGGCCTTAAATAAAAGGAAGTAAATCAAATTCTCTATTCAATCCCTTGGGGTGAATAGTATCTAACTTCCAGATCCATCTGGCATCCCTATATAGGAGGTCCTTAATCCTATCACCCCCTCTAATCTGTGTAGGGGCCTGGTCTATTACCATGTATCTGAGCTGGTTGATTTGGTGGCCTTTCTCAATGAAATGTGCAGGTACATGGAGGTTAGCAGTTTTCTCATTTCTAATCGTGGATTTATGTTGGCATATGCGGTCCTTGACCCGTTGGGTCGTCTCGCCAACATATAACAGCCCACATGGGCACTTTAACGCATACACCACATGTGTAGAATTACATGTGTAATACCCTTTAATTGAGAATTTTTCCCCTGTGTATGGATGAGAGATGCTACCACCCTTTATGACATTTCCACATTGGCCACAATCTAGGCAGGGGAATGTGCCCTCCTTCGGTTTACCAAGGAATCTCTGATCTCTTCTAGTGTCATCAGAACTAGAAATGGCTCTAACCAGCCTTTTACCTATGGTCTTACCCCTACGATAAGATGCTCTAGGGATAATCTGGAATTCTTCAATTTCTGGACAAGCGTCCTTAAGTAAAGGCCAATTCCTCTTGATAATATTGAACACTTTTTGGCTCATGGTGTTATAAGATGTAACAAAATTCATTCTTTTATTAGCAGATATAGTATGTGACTTATAGGGACTTTTAATAGATTGTTATACTATATCTAATTGCTGACTATCATAACCCCTTTGGATAAATTTATTTTTCATCTCGGCAAATCTGGCTGTTTTCTTTTGGGGTCTGCGACTATTCTGTCCACCCTCATTAATTGGGATTTTTGGACACTGTCAAACACCTTAGGGGGGTGAAAACTGGTACAATGCAATAAGGTATTGCGGTCTGTAGGCTTCACAAATAAATCAGTAGTTAAGGACCCATTCTGTTTGAGGACAGTAGTGTCCAGAAACTCCACCTTGTGGCAATCATGTTTGCAGCTGAATTTTAGGAAAGGAACTGCATTCTCAATGTTGATCTGGAGATCCCTTAATTTTTCAGGGGGGCCCCGCCACACGATGAATAGATCATCTATGTAGCGGAACCACCCCTGACAATGCTCCTTGAACAAGGGGTCATTGTAAACTACTCTTTCTTCAATGGGGTCCATGACCAAAAAGGCATAGGCTGGGGCCACATTGGACCCCATAGCCGTCCCATTCTTTTGCATGTAAAACTGCTTGTCATGCAAAAAGAAGTTATTGGTCAATACCAGGTCCAAACAACTGGATAAGCCATTCTTGTTGTTGTCGACTATGTTGACCATTCTTGGCTAGTGTATTGCTAATACAATTAATCCCCATACTATGCGGTATGACAGTATATAAAGAATTTACATCCCATGTGGAAAGAATAACATCATCACCCAGTGATTTAAACTTAGAGATACATTCAATGAAGTGACCTGTGTCCCTAATATATGATTTTCCTTGAGTAACCATAGGGGATAAAACCTTATCCAAAAACTGGGCTGTGGGACTAAGCAGGGAGTTTATCCCAGCCACAATGGGTCTCCCTGGGGGATCTACCAAACACTTGTGGACTTCTGGCACCACGTAAAACACAGGCACAATAGGATGATCAGGAAGCAAAAAATCATACAATTTCTTTGTTAACAATTCATTAGTTAAACCCATATCTAACATTCTCTTCAAATCTTGGTGGACACTGTTAGTGGGGTCACAGTCCAGTTTCATATAAGTGATTTCATCATCAAGCTGTCGCATAATTTCCTTTTTGTACTTCACTGTGTCCATTACAACCACCGCACCGCCCTAATCGGGGGGCTTAATGGTGAGAGTTTTGTTATTTTGTAGGTTTGTGAGTGCTTGGTATAGATTTTTGCTCAAATTGTGTCTATTGTCATCTTTGTGATTACTGATTAATTTCTTAAAGTCGGTGTCCACAAGTTTAATGAAAGTCTTAACAGCCACATTGTCCCCTGAAGGGTTAAAGGAACTTTTTGAGTGCAGACCCAAGGGAGTTAAATCAAAAGCACCTTCATTATGAATGTCCCGTATATGTTGTGTAAAGGACTGCCTATTTGGATTGTTAAAGAATGCCTTAAGACGTAGTCCCCTAAAGAAACGTGTCAGATCTGTCATGATGGAAAATGAGTCAGGAGTAGTGGTGGGGCAAAAAGATAAGCCCATATTCAGTACTGTTACTTCATCTGTAGACAATGCATATGAGGACAAGTTAATTACATTTACCTCTTTAGTTTGGACTTTGTATTCAGTCGGGTCCCCATTCCTCCTCCTCCTCCGTCTGCCGCCCCTTCTCGTGTTGTACCTCCTCTGTCGTTTGGCCCCATTGTTCCCGATAAAAAAGAACTAGATGTGCCTTCACCGGCAACTGATGCATGTGCTGCGCCGGAGCTGTCGGTACTCGTATCACTATCCGTCGCCTTCTGTTGGCGATTCCGTGACGTCATCCATCTTGAGCCTGTTTGCGTCGGACGTCTCCGTGGGCGGGTCCATCTATACACATTACCGGAAGTGTAATCCTGTTCGTCGCGTCGAAACTTCCGTCTTTTCCGTTCTGTTCTGTAGCTTATTCTTTTGTGCTTCTATTTTCCCATACAGCTCCTGCAGTTCACGGTTAGAGAATTCAATGTTAAGAATCATGAGGTCCATGGAATTTTTGTTCAGAATTTGTTGATATTTCGTACAAAACTCTGGGTTCTCTGAGAAGAAGGTGGGTTGGAGGGGGGACCTCATACCTCGGGGGATACGATTAACTTTATAATGCTCAGCCAAAGTAGAGGCATGCAGTTGTAAATTCACTTGCCTTTTCATAAGTTTCTCCAACTCCCGCTTTTGTAAATCTTTATCCGGGGCAGACAGAAATTCCCTTGGTCCCAGGGTCAGGGTAGCAATCCGTGCTGCCTTTTCATCTGTGTAAGAAAAGCTGCCTGTTTCACAGGCCATGGTGTAATTATCTTTAGGCAACTCTTGTATACAAAGAGTAATCCAGAAACAACAATATGAGGTGCTGTATTCCTTGAAAGGGAAAATACTGATATTTAGACAAGCAGGACCAGCACTCACTTAATCCTTAATTTTTCCAGTGATTCGAGTTGGTGCACACCAGGGGGACTCCCCTAACCAAAGTCCAGTGACAAGTATAATAAAACAACACACTGGTGGCACTCAAAAAATGGAAACAGTGCCTTTATTACAGAGCAACACCAGTGTGTTGTTTTATTATACTTGTCACTGGACTTTGGTTAGGGGAGTCCCCCTGGTGTGCACCAACTCGAATCACTGGAAAAATTAAGGATTAAGTGAGTGCTGGTCCTGTTTGTCTAAATACACACTTCAGGGGGGCGGAGCCTACACTCAATGCGGCAAGACGTGTCTCCATGAAGCTCTGTGAGCCTGAAACTAGTTTTAAGAGTTTTTCACAGTTAAACTTGATATTTCTTACACTGAAGCAGCTCTTTATTTTTATTGATAATTATACTCTAAGAGTGGATATCCTGACAGAGCTCATGCCTATGTTTGTTGAGGCAGCTACGTGACAAGTTTCTTCTCAAAACTGGAAGCCATCTTAACAAATTTCTATCTACGCAGTGAGTTTTGATACAGAAGAAGCTCCTATATGGCTTGTGGAGCGTAGGGCTGGGGCTGCCGTATCATTACCCCCCCCCCCCGAACTCCGGGGTTACGATATCCTAGAATAGGATAATAAGTGCAATCTATCTCCAAAAAAGAAGGAACCATCTACCCTAATAAGGCATCTAGCAACCATTCTACTAGCGATTCATTGAACTTGAGACTGAAAATGGAGGCACTTGATAGATGGGAGCAGCGGATCACCCAGCTCATAGGTGACCATTTTAGAAACCTGGAAGAAGACTTGTGCAAGCTCCTAACAGTCTCACAACCTTTTGCAGACACCCCTTTGACGACTACAGACCGATTCATGGAGGAGCCTCATAGCAGATGTATACCCTTAACGGCAGTCTCGGCCGGTTTCGAGACCTCTCAATTTCCTGCACAGCAGAGCTGCATGGGGGTTACCTCTGTAAGTTCTTCCCTTACTCCAAAAACCCAGTTAGGGGGAACTTTGCTGACCGGAGCCCTGCCTCACATTGAAGCACCAGCGCTACCCGCTAACCACCTACAGATGGAGCTTGATTCTGCAAGGGGCACGGAGACTCTCCATGATCCACTATGGGACCAAAGCGCCGGAGTCTTGTTCAATCCACGCGAAGCAGGGTCCTTAGAGATAACTGAAGACGGGCTGACATCTATATGGGGAGCTTCCCTAAAAGAACCGGTATTTAAATCCCCTTCGTTATTACTTGTTGCCACACAACTTACCTCCGGTAGACTGGAGTTGCAAGCAGTAGCGAAGCTCTTGCCGCACCAAAGGGACTTCAGGGTTCCTGCACTCTCCTTCCCCGCAAAAAGGCTGACATCGAGACAGGGTCCATCTAGGACTAAAAGAAAAAAGCACCATAGAGCTAATATCCACAAAGTTCTGCACCACTTGTTTCGACAGACAGAGGGATGTGACATAATACGAGCAACTCTGCTTACTAAGCAAAAGAGGGAGCGTTCTGCTCTGATCCCACAATATGTGACACAAGTCTGTGAGCCGGTGGCAAACCCGGTGGGACACTACATGGAGACCATGACTAGCAGCAAGAGACGCTGTACTGTTTTGACATTACCACAACAGCTGAAAATCTACAGCACAGAGCAGGTCTCTTCCTCTGCAAGGTCCGGAATCGGTTGAGGAGTGGGGTAAGACAGTACTGTTATAGAGCCCAAACAAACTTTTCAAACCCACCTACCAAGATCCACCGCAAAATATTTCTACTTGAAAGAACTTGTTATGGGGGCACCTTTACTTGCATTTCTTACTGCAACCCAGCTGACTTTCCTTATCTTACCAGTACCCCTCTTCACATGGATTAGGGTTGCCTGGTTTTTGTTTAGTTAGATTGTGTTCAATATTTGATGTGTTATGCAAAGTCAAAAAGAGGATGCACCAATAGGACGTGTTATGCTCTTATCTGTTTATTCACTTATCTAGCTGAGTAAGATTTAGTTGTCCATGTCTTGTTGAAGGAGGGTTCCTATTACTTATATATAATGCTCCATTGATACAAGTCCTAATGATAATCCCTGACTTAATGCCTTTATTTACTGGTGTTTGACCTCACTCAATAATGCATGTCCTACCATGCTATGTAAATAACAGTGAAGCAAGATGATTGTATTACTGTACCCATACCCTAGTCTATTCAGCCCTATACGCAGAGTACTCGACTTCAACTTGTGACATGGCCCACCTTACCTCTCCAATCCTAGTACCCTTAACCATCATCTGTAAATGTACTGTGTTTACAAGACCTTATATTATGTGTGCACTATATGCATGGCTCTATAGAAGGGAGCTATCCCTTTTAATATTGGATTGGTATTTACCATGTTCTAGGAGTAATCCTCACCATATGTACCTTGCCCCCACACTAAAAGATAAGTTTACTACCTTACTAGGTGCAATAGGCACTGTTTAGTTTATGCCTTAGCATCAGTTAGCCTAGGTTATGTTAGATATGGGAGGCAGACTCCCTGAGTTATAATACTCCACCCTGTCATAGTTGTATATAGTGATTCCAATGACTGTTTGTATAACTCAATACTTCTACTTATATTGTTAGTGGATTACTGAGTTACCCTATGCCCATATTGAAAGCTACTTACTACATCCCTTTCATGGAAATACCTATTTTGTTGGAACAAGCTCTTACACAGTCAGGGGTTAAATAGTGTACACGTAATAGTCATAGTTTCGTTAACGTTTTAATTTTATTTAGCCTAAGTTAAACTTGTTATAGGTGTTAGACATCTTGCATTACAATAACCCTCTTTACTCAGTTTACAGTAATTTTTACGGATGCTTGAAAAATTCAGAGTATATAGCTATACGTTCTGCAGTCAAATGGACTACCCTATGACCGCAACAGAGGCTGCTTATTTTATTCCTTAACCGAAATACCTCTTCTGTGTGGTTTAGTTTGGGCACAGTCAGATGTTGTACTTTCACTTCACAATAGTCATAGATTAGTTAATGTTAACCCCACTGTAGCCCCTGTAGCTCTGAACGAACAATATAATACAACAGTAGAGTTTCACAATTCTCCACATATGTCTTTATTGCATAGTCTAACTCACCCCTATTCTTGATAGCATTGTCTTTATGACAGTGTCTTAAGTATGTTGGCTGTGTGCCCTATATTGTTCTCTTCCTGGCCGGAGGGGCCATCTGCGGCCGTGGTGGCTCCTTTGGGTCAAGAGGATAGTAATACTAATGTTATAATGCCTTCATAGTGATAGCCTTACTACCAGCAGGCAATTACACACAGGCAAGAATATATACTATGCTTATTTACCTTATCACCTAGTTTGCATCTATGGTAGAAGATCTCCAAAAATACTCTAGTTCTGTTGTATATGCATTTAAAATAATTAGCTTATCTGTGATCTTAACCCATGCTCCCCCTTTATACCTTTTAGGAGTACTACAGCCAAACCTTTGTTTCATTTGGTTACCTTTAAATCCCTTTAAAGATGGTTCCTTCCCTTTTATGTCGTTTAATACTAATCTTACCTTGGTTTGAACATTTTACAGTTCTAATCCCAAAATAAAAAAAATAAAAAAAGAAGGTTCTCATTTAAAGATCCAAGAGTGGTCTTTCATATCTGAAATAGCCCCCTACATATAGTTATATTTCTCTCGTTGAGGCCCAAGAGTGGCCTCTTTTACCATCTAGGGAGCATACAGAATATTTGGCATTATATTCCCATACCATTCCTCTGACTTTTCTTTTCAGATATGTATTATGTTTCTATCCAGAACTGTATCACAATCTACCTGTATTATGTTAATGTTACGTTCTGTTTAATATATTCTATGTATGCCTTCTTCAGAACCTTAATAAAAATAAAAAATACATTAAATACACACTTCAGGAAAGTCTGAGCCTTTACTGGAATAGCTAGAATATGTGAGAGAGAAAAAGACTTCTCATAGGCGGTCTTACTCTGAATCCTATTCTGTACCCCAATCTAAGAAGTTTGGACCGAATTGAACCAAACAACTTTAGAAAAATCTTAACCTGCCCCCTACCAGCTAAGCTGGAATAAGGGCCGCACCTTAATGTGAATTTGGGGGCTGGCTTTGATCTCTCAAATGGCTTGTATCCATTCCATTTTGAAGAAAGCTTCCAATTAGAAACATGTTACTTGGGGAAGAATTAGGTTTCGTTTCCTTAGTAAGAACAAAAACTAATATAAGCTTAAGATTTACCCTTAGAACTTAATCTTGAAGCAAAAAAACTCCCTTCCCCAGAGTAACAGTTGAAAGTATTGAATCCAACTGTGAACTAAATAATGTATTATCTTGGAAGGAAAGAAAATAGAAATCTGGATTTTAGAAAACAGAATTTATGTTTACCTGATAAATTTCTTTCTCCTACGGTGTGTCCGGTCCACGGCTTCATCCTTACTTGTGGGATATTCTCTTCCCCTACAGGAAATGGCAAAGAGAGCACACAGCAAGAGCTGTCCATATAGCCCCCCCTCTGGCTCCGCCCCCCAGTCATTCGACCGACGGTTAGGAGAAAAAGGAGAAACTATAGGGTGCCGTGGTGACTGTAGTGTATGGAATAAAAATTTTAAACCTGACTAAAAGCCAGGGCGGGCCGTGGACCGGACACACTGTAGGAGAAAGAAATTTATCAGGTAAACATAAATTCTGTTTTCTCCTACATTGGTGTGTCCGGTCCACGGCTTCATCCTTACTTGTGGGAACCAATACCAAAGCTTTAGGACACGGATAAAGGGAGGGAACAAGTCAGGTTACCTAAACGGAAGGCACAACGGCTTGCAAAACCTTTCTCCCAAAAACAGCCTCCGAAGAAGAATAAGTATCGAATTTGTAAAATTTGGCAAAAGTATGCAGAGAAGACCAAGTCGCTGCCTTACAGATGTGATCAACAGAAGCCTCGTTCTTGAAGGCCCATGTGGAAGCCACAGCTCTAGTAGAGTGAGCTGTAATTCGTTCAGGAGGCTGCCGTCCGGCAGTCTCATAAGCCAATCGGATGATGCTTTTCAGCCAAAAAGAAAGAGAGCTAGCAGTAGCTTTCTGCCCTCTCCTCTTACCAGAATAAACGACAAACAAGGATGATGTCTGTCTGAAATACTTTGTTGCTTCTAAATAGAACTTTAAAGCACGGACCACATCTAGGTTGTGTAACAAACGTTCCTTCTTCGAAACTGGATTCGGACACAGAGAAGGAACAACTATTTCCTGGTTAATATTCCTGTTGGAAACCACCTTTGGAAGAAAACAAGGCTTGGTACGTAAAACTACCTTATCTGTATGGAATACCAGATAGGGAGAAGTACACTGCAAAGCAGATAATTCAGAAACTCTTCTAGCAGAAGAAATAGCAACCAAAAACAGAACTTTCCAAGATAGTAACTTAATATCTATGGAATGCAAGGGTTCAAACGGAACCCCCTGAAGAAGTGAAAGAACTAAATTTAGACTCCAAGGAGGAGTCATAGGTCTGTAGACAGGTTTGATTCTAACTAACGCCTGTACAAACGCCTGTACATCTGGCACGGCTGCCAGACGTTTGTGTAACAAAACAGACAGAGCAGATATCTGTCCTTTTAAAGAACTAGCTGACAAACCTTTATCCAAACCCTCTTGGAGAAAGGAAAGTATCCTAGGAATTTTAATTTTACTCCAAGAGAATCCCTTGGATTCACACCAACGGATATATTTTTGCCATATCTTATGGTAAATTTTCCGAGTTACAGGTTTTCTGGCTTGAACCAGAGTATCTATAACTGAATCTGAAAACCCACGCTTAGATAGAATCAAGCGTTCAATTTCCAAGCAGTCAGTTGCAGAGAGACTAGATTTGGATGTTCGAATGGACCTTGTACTAGAAGATCCTGTCTCAAAGGTAGCTTTCATGGTGGAGCCGATGACATATTCACCAGGTCTGCATACCAAGTCCTGCGTGGCCATGCAGGAGCTATTAGAATCACAGAGGTCTTCTCCTCTTTGATCCTGGCTACAAGCCTGGGAAGGAGAGGGAACGGTGGAAACACATAAGCTAGATTGAACGACCAAGGCGCCACTAATGCATCCACTAGTGTCGCCTTGGGATCCCTGGATCTGGACCCGTATCGAGGAACCTTGGAGTTCTGACGAGACGCCATCAGATCCATATCTGGAGTGCCCCATAGTTGAGTTAACTGGGCAAAGACCTCCGGGTGGAGTTCCCACTCCCCCGGATGGAAAGTCTGACGACTCAAATAATCCGCCTCCCAGTTGTCTACTCCTGGGATGTGAATTGCAGATAGGTGGCAGGAGTGATCCTCCGCCCATTTGATGATCTTGGATACCTCTCTCATCGCCAAGGAACTCTTTGATCCCCCTGATGATTGATGTACGCTACAGTCGTCATGTTGTCCGACTGAAATCTTATGAATCTGGCCTTCGCTAGGTGAGGCCAGGCCAGGAGCGCATTGAATATCGCTCTCAGTTCCAAAATGTTTATCGGGAGGAGGGACTCTTCCCGAGACCAAAGACCCTGAGCTTTCAGGGAGTCCCAGACCGCGCCCCAGCCTAAGAGACTGGCGTCGGTCGTGACGATGACCCACTCTGGTCTGCGGAAACTCATTCCCTGAGACAGGTGATCCTGAGTCAACCACCAGGGGAGTGAATCTCTGGTTACCTGGTGTACTTGAATCTGGGGAGACAAGTCTGCATAATCCCCATTCCACTGTTTGAGCATGCACAGTTGTAATGGTCTTAGATGAATTCGAGCAAAAGGAACCACGTCCATTGCTGCAACCATTAATCCTATTACCTCCATGCACAGAGCTATGGAAGGCTGAGGAATAGATTGAAGAACTTGACAAGCGTTTAGAAGCTTTAATTTTCTGACCTCTGTCAGGAAAATCTTCATTTCTACAGAATCTATTATTGTTCCCAGAAAAGGAACCCTTGTGGACGGGGACAGGGAACTCTTTTCTACGTTCACCTTCCACCCGTGAGACCTGAGAAAGGCTAAAACAATGTCTGTATGAGCCCTTGCTTTGGAAAGGGACTACGCTTGGATTAGAATGTCATCTAGGTAAGGTGCTACAGCAATGCCCCTCGGCCTTAGAACCGCTAGAAGGGACCCTAGCACCTTTGTGAAAATTCTGGGAGCAGTGGCTACACCGAATGGAAAAGCCACGAACTGGTAATGTTTGTCCAGAAAGGCGAACCTCAGGAACTGATGATGATCTTTGTGGAGAGGAATATGCAGGTACGCATCCTTTAAGTCCACGGTAGTCATATATTGACCCTCCTGGATTGTTGGTAAAATCGTCCGAATGGTTTCCATTTTGAATGATGGAACTCTGAGGAATTTGTTTAGAATTTTTAAATCCAGAATTGGCCTGAAAGTTCCCTCTTTTTTGGGAACTACAAACAGGTTTGAGTAAAAACCCAGACCTTGTTCCGCTGTTGGAACTGGGTGTATCACTCCCATCTTTAATAGGTCTCCTACGCAATGTAAGAATGCCTGTCTCTTTATCTGGTCTGAAGATAAGCGAGACATGTGGAACCTTCCCCTTGGAGGAAGTTCCTTGAACTCTAGAAGATACCCCTGAGAGACTATTTCTAGTGCCCAGGGATCCGGAACATCTCTTGCCCAAGCCTGAGCAAAGAGAGAAAGTCTTCCCCCTACTAGATCCGGTCCCGGATCGGGGGCTACCCCTTCATGCTGTCTTGGTAGCAGCAGCAGGCTTCTTGGCCTGTTTACCCTTGTTCCAGCCTTGCAATGTTTTCCATGCTGGTTTAGGCTGGGAAGTGTTACCCTCTTGTCTAAAGGTTGCAGAGTTAGGAGTCGGTCCGTTCCTGAAATTGCGAAAGGAACGAAAATTAGATTTGTTCTTAGCCTTGAAAGGCCTATCCTGTGGGAGGGCATGGCCCTTTCCCCCAGTGATGTCTGAAATAATCTCCTTCAATTCCGGCCCAAAAAGGGTCTTACCCTTGAAAGGAATATTAAGCAATTTTGTTTTGGACGACACATCCGCCGACCAAGATTTTAGCCAATTCAAATCAATTTACCGGTTTAAACACGCTACAGTTCCTGCCACAGACTTTGCTGCGGCTTTTACCTTCCTTAGGGGTTATTCACCACAGAAATAAGCCTTCCTGAGTCCGTTTTTTAGCCACAGGACCCTCTCACATGAAGCTGCATGCACTGCCTCTAGAAGTAACTGCCCAACTGAGGCGCGAAAATGAGGCCTCCTCCCTCTGCATACCAGAGTGAAGGGGCCTTCCTGACTAGATTAGGCGTCTAAACAACTGCCAGGCGTAAAAAAAACTTTCCCAAAAGTTTTCCCAAATTCACAAAACACTCCAAATGTCATATAAATATGATATAAACCAATCGATTTAGCCCACAATAGTGTCAACCAGCATAGAGCCCATTTTATAAGCCTTAATTCTGTTATGAGTCTAAGAAAATGGCTTACCGATCCCATAAGGGAAAACTGACAGTCTTCTAGCATTACTATGTCTTGTTAGAAAAGAGACTGGTCATACCTGGAGCAGAAAAGTCTGCAAACTGTTCCCCCCAACTGAAGTTCTCTGGTTTCAACAGTCCTGCGTGGGAACAGCAATGGATTTTAGTTACTGGTGCTAAAATCATACTCCTCTTTTAACAGAACTCTTCATCACTTTCTGTTGTAGAGTAAATAGTACAAACCCGGCACTATTTTAAAATAACAAACTCTTGATAGAAGAAATAAAACTACAACTAACACCACATACTCTTTACCATCCCCGTGGAGATGCTACTTGTTCAGAGCGGCAAAGAGAATGACTGGGGGCGGAGCCAGAGGGGGGGCTATATGGACAGCTCTTGCTGTGTGCTCTCTTTGCCATTTCCTGTAGGGGAAGAGAATATCCCACAAGTAAGGATGAAGCCGTGGACCGGACACACCAATGTAGGAGAAATCAAATCAGCATTCCAAGATTTAAGTCACAAAGTTCTTCTAGCTAACATAGCTAAAGACATAGATTTAACCTCAATTTTGATAATATCAAAAAATGGCATCACAAATGAAATTATTAACATGTTGAATCAAGTTAACAATGCTAAACAAATCATAATCCGATACTTGTTGCGCTAAAGTTTTCAACCAAAAAAGATGTAACAGCTGCAACATTAGCCAAAGAAATTGCAGGCCTAAGAAAAGGACCTGAAAATAAATAAATTTTCCTTAGATAAGTACAAGTTTCCCATCTGAAGGATCTCTAAAATAAATACTATTTTCCATAGGAATAGTAATACGTTTAGCAAGAGTAGAGATAGCCCCATTAACTTTGGGGATCTATTCCCAAAACTCCAAACAAACTGCTGGCAAAGGATACAATTTAAAAACCTTAAAGAATGAATAAAAGAAGTCCCAGGCCTATTCCATTCCCTAGTATTAGGAACTGTAAACAAACCTCTGAAGTAACCACAGGAGGTTAATAAGCAGAATTTAAATGTTAGCTAGCCTTAAAAACAAGAGGACTAGTCTCCTCAATATCCAATATAATCAACACTTTTTCAACAAAGAACGAATGTACTCTATTTAAAAGTAAAAAAGTAGATTTGTTAGTGTGAATATCTGATGAAGGATATTCTGAATAAGATAAATCATCATCAGAGAAGGATAATTCAGTATGTTGTCGGTCATTTGAAAATTCATCAACTAAATGAGAAGTTTAAAAAAGACCTTTACATATTATTAGAAGGCGGGATGGCAGACAAAACCTTCAGAATAGAAAGAGAAAAATATTCTAATAAATTCCCAGGTATATCTTGTACATTAGATGTTAAAAGAATAGCAATAGACATGATGGACATTTTTCTCATGATAACTTATTACAAACCATAGCTAAAGATAAAAATTCATAACATTAAAATAAATTAACTTAGCTTTGGAAGGACTGATATCAGTCAGCAGGAATCCAACAGTGTTTTCTGAAACAGTTTTGAGATATCTTGCAAATGTAAGAGAAAAAACAACATATAAAGCAAAATATCAATTTCCTTATATGACAGTTTCAGGAATGGGAAAAAATGCAAACAAAATAAGCCTCTGGAAACCAGAAGCAAACTAAAATAAAGACTTAAATAATGTCAGAAATCTGGCGCCAAGTATGATGCCCACAAATGACAAAATATTTTTTGTCGCCAAGAACATCTGCAACAAGCACGAGCGTCATAGATGACGCAACAACGAAAATTCTCGGCACCAACTAAGGTGCCGGAAATGACGAAATTACATCAACAAACGTAATTCTTGTGCCAAAAAAGTCTCGTGCCAAGAATGACACAATAAATTATAGCATTTTGCGCTCCCGCAAGCCTAACAGCCCGCAATTTAAAAAAGAAAGTCAATTTGAAAATTTCAGGTAAGAATTTTTTTTTATTTTTTTTATGCATTTCCCAAAATGAAACGGACAGTCTGCAAAAAGGAAATATACTGATTAACCTGAATCATGGCAAATATAAGTACAAAACATATATTTAGAACTTTACATATAAAGTGCCAAACCATAGCTGAGAGTGTCTTAAATAAAAGAAAACATACTTACCAAAAGACACTCATCTACATCTACATGGTATATATAAGAGTATATCGTCGATCTGAAAAGGGAGGTAGGAGATCAATCTCTACGACCGATAACAGAGAACCTATGAAATAGATCCCGTTAGGATGACCATTGTATTCAATAGGTAATACTCCCTTCATATCCCTCTGTCATTCACTGCACTCTGAGAGGAACCGGGCTTCAGCATGCTGAGAAGCGCATATCAACGTAGAAATCTAGCACAAACTTACTTCACCACCTCCATAGGAGGCAAAGTTTGTAAAACTGAATTGTGGGTGTGGTGAGGGGTGTATTTATAGGCATTTTGAGTTTTGGGAAACTTTGCCCCTCCTGGTAGGAATGTATATCCCATACGTCACTAGCTCATGGACTCTTGCCAATTACATGAAAGAAAGTAATATAAGGTGCAGAGGTGCCTGAGGTTTATGAGAAAATAAACTGTCTGAAAATACAGGGCGGGGCCATGGACTCAACGTGTCAAGAAAGAAACAAATTTATCAGGTAAGAATAAATTTCATTTTCTTTCTAATGACACGGTGAGTCCACAGATCATCATAATTACTATTGGGAATCAATACCCAAGCTAGAGGACACGGATGATTAGGTAGGGACAAGACAGTTAACCTTAAACAGAAGGCACTACTGTATGAAGAATCTTTCTCCCAAAAGAAGCCTCAGCTGAAGCAAAAGTATCAAACTTATAAAATTTAGAAAAAGCATGTAAAGATGACCAAGTGGCAACTTTGCAAATCTGTTCCACAGAAGCTCCATTTTTGAAGGCACACGCAGAAGAAACAGCCATTGTGGAATAAGCTGTGAATCTCTTAGGAGGCTGCAGTCCAGCAGACTCGTAAACCAAACAAATAATACTCCTCAGCCAAAAAGAAAGAGAAGTAGCCATAGCTTTTAGACCCTTGCATTTCCTAGAAAACACAAGAAACAAAGAAGAAGACTGGTGAAATTCCACAGTCCATAGGATTAGGACACAAAGAAGAAACAACCTGATAAACTGGGATGAAGCTAACTGAGGCCAGGCTAAAAGAGCATAGAAGATTGCCCTCAGCTCTAAAAGCTTATGGAAAGAAGCGATACTTCCCGAGTCCATAGACCCTGAGCCCTAAAAGAGCCCCAAGGCAGCTCCCCATCCCAGCAGATCCGTGGACACGATCACCAAAGAATGTCTGCGAAAACAGATTCCCTGGGAAAAAAGATCTTGAGACAACCACCAGGGAAGAGAAACTCTTGTCGCCTAATCCTGAACAATTCTAGGAGACAGATCTGCATAATCCCCATTCCATTGTCTGAGTATGCATAACTGCAATGGTCTGAGATGGAACCGAGCAAACAGAATGATGTCGATAGCTGACACCATCAGACCAATTACCTCTATACACTGAGCCACTGACGGCCGAGGAGAAAACTTAAGGGCCAGACAAGAATTGAAGATCATTGTACTTCTCACCTCTGTCAAAAAAATGTTCAGCTCTAGAGAATCTATAATGGTTCCCAAGAACTGGAACCAAAGAACTTTTTCCTAAAATCACCTACAACCGTGGGATATCGACCAGATAAGGCGTCACTGCAACACCCCGCAACCTGAAACTGGAACAGGAACTATCACCCCCAGATTGGAAAGATCCTGGACACAACACAAGAAAACTTCTCTATTTAACGGGTCTACAGAAAATCTTGAGAAGTGAAACCTGCCCCTGGGAGGAAAACTTTTGAACTCCAACTTGTATCCGTGGGACCCACGTCCACTGCCCAGAGATCCGGAACATCCTGAACCCAAGCCTGAGCGAAACAAGAGAGTCAGAAACAGGTTTCTTAGATTGCTTCCCCTTGTTGCAAGACTCAATGGACTTCCAGGAGGACCTGGACTGAACCTGCTTGGAAGAGGAGGGAAAAGGCTTACCTGAAAAGTTTAGAAAGGAACGAAAATTACTCTGACGCCCTTTCAGCTTATTTCTCTTATCCTGTGGGAGAAAAAGACCCTTTCCTCCCGTAAAATCTGAATTTTTTTTAGCCAAACCAGGACTAAACAAGGTCTTACCCTTGTAAGGAATAAACAAAAGCATAGACTTAGATGACACATCCGCAGACCAGGACTTTAACCACAAGGCTCTGCGTGCCAAAACAGCAAAACCAGAAAACTATGCTCCCAACTTAATAACTTGAAAGGAAGCATCTGTAATCAAGGAAATAGCCAACTTCAAGGCCCTAATCCTATCCTTAAAACTCTACAAGATGAGTATCAGACTGAATCAGACAACGCATAAACCAGAAAGCTGGCTCACTAGTACACACCACAAGCTGCTACTGCAAACCCTGGTGAACATACATCCTTTTGAGTAATGCCTCCAACCTCTTATCCATAGGATTCCTAGAAGACCAAGTCGCCGCCATACAAATCTGTTCAACAGAAGCCTAATTTTTAAAAGCCCATGTGGAAGCCACAGCTCTAGTAGAATGAGCAGTAATTCTATCAGGAGGCTGCCGTCCAGCAGTCTCATAGGCTTACCAGAATAAACAACAATGAAGATGTTTGACGGAAATCTTTGGTTGCTTGTAAGTAGAACTATAAAGCACGAACCACATCAAGATTGTGCAACAGACGTTCCTTCTTTGATGAAGGATTAGGACACAGAGAAGGAACAACAATCTCTTGATTGATATTCTTATTAGAAACAACCTTACGAAGAAAACCAGGTTTGGTACGCAAAACCAGGTTTGGTACGCAAAACCACCTTATCTGCATGGAAAATAAGATAAGGGGAATCACACTGTAAAGCAGATAGCTCAGAAACTCTTCGAGCCGAAGAGATAGCAACTAAGAACAAAACTTTCCAAGATAGAAGCTTAATATCTATGGAATGCATGGGTTCAAACGGAACCCCTTGAAGAACTCTAAGGATTAAGTTTAGGCTCCAAGGCGGAGCAGCAGGCTTAAATAAAGGCTTAATTCTGACCAAAGCCTGACTAAAAGTTTGAACGTCTGGGACATCTGCCAGACGTTTGTGTAGACAAAGCAGATATTTGTCCTTTTAGAGAACTAGCTGATAATCCCTTCTCCAAACCCTCTTGGAGAAAAGACAATATTCTAGGAATCCACGAGTAACCTTTGGATTCACACCAATAAAAATATTTGCGCCAAATCTTATGATAGATCTTCCTGGTGACAGGCTTTCTAGTCTGAATCAGGGTATCAATGACCAACTCAGAGAATCCACGCTTTGATAGAACTAGGCGTTCAATCTCCAAGCAGTCAGACGCAGAGAAACTAGATTTGGATGTAAGAACGGACCTTGGATTAGAAGGTCCCGCCTCATTGGCAGGGTCCACGGTGGAACCGAGGACATGCCCACTAGGTCTGCATACCAAGTCCTGCGTGGCCACGCAAGTGCTATCAGAATCACCGAAGCTCTCTCCTGCTTGATTCTGGCAACCAGATGTGGAAGGAGAGGAAGCGGTGGAAATATGTAGGCCAGATTGAAGGACCAAGGTACTGCTAGAGCATCGATCAGTACCGCCTTGGGATCCCGGGACCTGGACCCGTAACGAGGAAGTTTGGGATTCTGACGCGACGCCATCAGATCTAATTCTGGTGTGCCCCATAGCTGAATCAGCTGAGCAAATACCTCCGGATGGAGTTCCCACTCCCCCGGATGAAAAGTCTGACGACTTAGAAAATCCGCCTCCCAGTTCTCTACTCCTGGAATGTGGATTGCTGAGAGATGGCAAGAGTGATCCTCTGCCTATCTGATTATTTTGGTTACTTCCATCATCGCTAGAGAACTCCTTGATCCTCCCTGATGATTGATATAAGCTACAGTCGTGATGTTGTCCGACTGAAACCTGATGAATTTGGCTGCAGCAAGCTGAGGCCATGCCTGAAGCACCTTGAATATCGCTCTCAGTTCTAGGATGTTTATCGGAAGAAGAGATTCCTCCCGAGACCATAAGCCCTGTGCTTTCAGGGATTTCCAGACTGCACCCCAGCCTAGCAGGCTGTCATCTGTCGCTACAATGAGCCACTCTGGCCTGTGGAAGTACATTCCCTGAGACAGGTGGTCCTGAGACAACCACCAGAGAAGAGAATCTCTGGTCTCCTGGTCCAGATGCAGTTGAGGAGATAAATCTGCATAATCCCCATTCCACTGTTTGAGCATGCACAGTTGCAGTGGTCTGAGGTGTAGGCGGGCAAAAGGAACTATGTCCATTGCCGCTACCATGAGTCCCATTACCTCCATACACTGAGCCACAGATGGCCGAGGAATGGAATGAAGAGTTCGGCAAGTGGTTAAGAGTTTTGATTTTCTGACTTCCGTCAGAAATATTTTAATTTCTACCGAATCTATCAGAGTCCCCAGAAAGGAAACTCTTGTGAGAGGGAAGAGAGAACTCTTTTTTATGTTCACCTTCCACCCGTGAGATCTCAGAAAAGCCAACACAATGTCCGTATGAGACTTGGCTAGCTGAAAAGTCGACGCCTGAATTAAGATGTCGTCTAGATAAGGCGCCACTGCTATGCCCCGAGGTTGTAGAACTGCCAGAAGGGACCCTAGCACCTTTGTGAAAATTCTTGGAGCCGTGGCTAACCCGAAGGGAAGAGCCACAAACTGGTAATGCCTGTTTAGAAAGGCAAATCTGAGGAATTGATGATGATCTCTGTGAATAGGGATGTGTAGATACGCATCCTTTAAATCCACGGTAGTCATATATTGACCTTCCTGGATCAGAGGCAGAATAGTCTGAATGGTCTCCATCTTGAAAGATGAAATCTTGAGGAACTTGTTTAGAATTTTGAGATCCAAGATTGGTCTGAAAGTTCCCTCTTTTTTGGGAACCACAAACAGGTTTGAGTAGAACCCTAGTCCCTGTTCCTCTTTTGGGACTGGGCGGATCACCCCCGGGTTAGCAAATCTTCTACACAGCGTAAGAACGCCTCTCTCTTTGTCTGGTTTACAGACAATCGAGAAATATGAAATCTCCCCCATGGAAGGGAGTCTTTGAATTCCAGAAGATATCCCTGTGACACAATTTCTAAAGCCCAGGGATCGTGAACATCTCTTGCACAAGCCTGAGCGAAGAGAGAGAGTCTGCCCCCTACTAAATCCGGTCCCGGATCGGGGGCTACCCCTTCATGCTGTCTTAGAGGCAGCTGCAGGCTTCTTGGCCTGTTTACCCTTGTTCCAAGCCTGGTTAGGTCTCCAGACTGACTTGGATTGGGCAAGATTCCCCTCTTGCTTTGCAGCAGAGGAAGCCGAAACGGAAGTCTCTCTTGAAGTTCCGAAAGGAACGAAAATTACTTTGTTTGATCTTCATCTTATTTGATCTATCCTGAGGAAGGGCATGACCTTTCCCTCCAGTGATGTCTGAAATAATCTCTTTCAGTTCAGGCCCGAATAGGGTCTTTCCTTTGAAAGGGATGTTTAAAAGTTTAGATTTGGATGACACATCAGCAGACCAGGACTTAAGCCATAACGCCCTGCGTGCTAAAATGGCAAAACCTGAATTCTTTGCCGCTAATTTAGCCAGTTGAAAAGCGGCATCTGTAATAAAAGAATTAGCCAATTTAAGGGCATTGATTCTGTCCATAATCTCCTCTAATGGAGTCTCCATCTGAAGAGCCTCTTCTAGAGCCTCAAGCCAGAAAGCAGCTGCAGTAGTTACAGGAACAATGCACGCAATAGGTTGAAGAGAAAAACCCTGATGAACAAAAATTTTCTTCAGGAGACCCTCTAATTTTTTATCTATAAGATCTTTGAAAGCACAACTGTCTTCGATAGGTATAGTTGTACGCTTAGACAGAGTAGAAATATCTCCCTCCACCTTAGGGACTGTCTGCCACGAGTCCTGCATGGTGTCAGATATGGGAAACATTTTCTTAAAAACAGGAGGGGGAGAGAACGGAATACCTGGTCTATCCCACTCCTTAGTAATAATATTCACAATCCTCTTAGGAACTGGAAAAACATTAGTGTAAACAGGAACCTCTAAGTATTTATCCATTTTACACAGTTTCTCTGGAACCACTATAGGGTCACAATCATCTAGAGTCGCTAATACCTCCCTGAGCAATATGCGGAGGTGTTCAAGCTTAAATTTAAAGGCCGTCATATCAGAATCTGTCTGAGGAAGCGTCTTTCCTGAATCACAAATTTCTCCCTCAGATAATAAATCCCTCACCCCTACTTCAGAGCATTATGAGGGCATATCAGATACGGCTACTAAAGCGTCAGATGGCTCAGCATTTTTCCTAAACCCAGAGCTGTCCCGCTTTCCTTGTAAACCAGGCAGTTTAGATAAAACCTCTGTGAGGGTTGTATTCATAACTGTGGCCATGTCTTGTAAAGTAAAAGAATTTGATGCACTAGAGGTACTTGTAGTCACTTGTGCGGGCGTTACTGGTTGTGACACTTGGGGAGAGCTAGATGGCGAACCCTCATTTACTTCTGATTGAGAATCATCTATTGCTCTATTTTTAAGTGCTAATATATGTTCTTTATAGTTTATAGACATAGCAGTACAATTGGGACACATTCTAAGAGGGGGTTCCACAATGGCTTCCAAACATATTAAACAAGGATTTTCCTTGGTGTCAGACATGTTAAACAGGCTAGTAATGTAACAAGCAAGCTTGGAAAACACTGTAATCAAAGTAAAAAAACACTTAGAAATAAAACGGTACTGTGCCTTTAAGAGAAAAAAAGCTGCACCAGTTCTGCAAAACAGTGTAAAAAAGCAGTAAACTTAACGAAATGTTTACAGTAGCATTATAAAGGCTTAATAACTTTGCACAGCTATGTAAATAAACAATTAACCCTTAAGTGGCAAAAACGGATTGAAAAAACGTTAACCCCAGTAAAAAAAGACTTTCAGCACCATGCCACAGCTCTGCTGTGGCTCCTATCTGCCCTTCAGAACGATTTGTGGGGGGAAAAACTTCTTTAACAACCCTCAAACACAGCAGAAACGACAGGAGAAGCAGTGATATGTCTCAGGGGAAAGGAAACTGCGCACTCGATGTTTTGAGGCCTACCAGAGAAACACCAGAGTGTCTCTTAATTAAACATGTGAGTTACAAAACTCAAAACCAAGCCACAATGACCCCTTTAGTCCCTTCAAAAAACGTTATAAATGCATCAAAAAATAAAACGTTTTTTCCTAACACTGTCACTAGTAACTAATGAGCCCTTGCAAGCAAGCTGAAATTCCTGTTAAAGTATCTGAATACAGCTTACCCTTCCCTCATGGGGATATTGTCAGCCTTTTCTAGATTTAACACAGTCTGTCAAGAAAAATATAGACTGAACATACCTCATATGCAGCTTAGTCTGCAAACCGTTCTCCCAACTGAAGTTGTCCAATACTCTTCAGGCCTTGTGAGAACAGCAGTGGATCTTAGTTACAAAGTTCTAAGATCATCATCCCTCTGGCAGAAATCTTCATCCCTTTTCTGCCAGAGAGTAAATAGTACACACCGATACCATTTAAAATAATAAACTCTTGCTTGAGAAGTAAAAAACTAAATTTTAGTCACCACATAGCTCTTTGCCCTTCCTAGCAGTTAAGCAGGCAGAGAGAATGACTGGGGGGTGGAGCTAAGGGGGGAGCTATATAGACAGCTCTGCTGTGGGTGCTCTCTCTGCCACTTCCTGTAGGGAAGGAGAATATCCCACAAGAAAGGATGAATCCATGGACTCGATACATCTTACAAGAGAAATAATTATATCTTTAGAAAGTCTATTTAATGGCAAGAAAAACGGTATACAATATGTGTGGGTACAGTAAATGGGTAAGAGGAAAATTGCAGCTAAACACAAACACTGCAGAAATGTAAAAAAAGCCCTGGTCCTTAACGGTAAGAAAATGGTCTGGTCACTAAGGGGTTAATTAATGTATTTAATGATGGTGACAGTCCTTGAGGACTTTTATCATCTTATGAAAGTAAAAAAAAGGATTGCAGCAGTGTTTTTTTTTTTTACTGATATGCGGATGTGAGACTTCACAATGACCCTTTACTGTTTGCACCAATTAAAGGGACAGTAAACCTAAAAAAATTAAAGTTGTTAGATATCATTTTCATAAGTAACATAGCATCTTTAAACTTTCATTGCCACAGTATTAGATTGAAAAGTAATATATTGACATAAGAGTAATAAATGACGCTCACTGTTTTAATTGCCCATTCTGGATTCCACTTCTGCAAGCCCCTACGGCAACTGCTCTATAGCATGAATAGGTCGAGCCATAGATGGATTGCAGAGGCTCGCTGCTGAGTTTCAAAACTCAGCTGGATCTAACAAGCTGGATCTAAATTTTTATGTTTCGCATGCTCTCTTAAATATCCTCCACTTGCCGTAAATTTCGGTTCAGCATTTTACCTCAATGTGTACTGAGTTCAACCAGTTAATATTAAAAAATGTTGTGATCATTTATAAAAAAAAACTAAATTGTCATAGTTTAATAAATATACTAATATGGTGGCATATGAGCTAGTGACATATGGGATATACATTCCTACCAGGAGGGGACAAAGTTTCCCAAACCTCAAAATGCCTATAAATACACTTCCCACCTCACTCATACCTCAGTTTAACGTATAGCCAAGTAGTGAGGTGTAAAAAAAGAAGTAAAAAGCATACAAAAAGAGGAACTGGAAAAAGTATTTGCTTTATACAAAAAATCATAACCACAAAAAATAGGATGGGTCTCATGGACTCTTGCCACTATAGAAGACATGAATTTATCAGGTAAGTTCTTACATAAATTATGTTTTCTTTCATGTAAGTGGCAAGAGTCCATGAGCAAGTGACGTATGGGATATAATACCCAAGATATGGAAGTCGACGAGTCACTAGAGAGGGAGGGATAAAATAAAAACAGCTATTTCCGCAGAGAAATTAAATCCAAAAAATAATTAAGTTTGCTTACAAATTTCAAAAAACTCAAATCAAAGGCACTAGAATCAAACTGAGACAGCTGCCCGAAGAACCTTTCTACCAAAGGCTGCTTCCGAAGAAGCAAACACATCAAAATGGTAAAATTTAGTAAATGTATGCAAAGAAGGCCAAGTTGCTGCTTTGCAAATTTGATCAATTGAAGCTTCATTCTTGAAAGTGGCAACTGATATAGTAGAATTAGCTAATAAGCTTTGTGAATCAAAAGTTTTAACCAAGATGCCAGAGAAATGGAAGAGACTTTCTGACCTTTATTGGAAACAGAAAAAAATAACAAATAGACTAGAAGTCTTTCTGAAATCTTTAGTAGCCTAACCATAATATTTCAAAGCTCTTACCACATCCAAATAATGTAAAGACCATTCAAGAGTATTCTTAGGATTAGGACAGAAGGAAGGAACAACAATTTCCCTATTAATGTTGTTAGAATTTACTACTTTAGGCAAAAATTTAAACTTAGTCCGCAAAACAGCTTTATCTTGATAGAAAATCAGATAAGGAGACTCACAAGAGAGAGCAGACAATTCAGAAAATCTTCTAGCAGAAGAGATAGCCAAAAGAAATAATTTCCAAGAAAGTAATTTAATATCCAGAGAATGCATAGGATCAAAAGAAAGAGTCTGTAAAATCTTCAATACCAAATTGAGACTCCAAGGAGGAGAAATAGATTTAATAACAGGTTTGATGCAAATCAAAGCCTGAACAAAACAGTGACTATCAGGAAGCTTAGCCATCGTTCAATGCAGTGTTAATTTTGTTGACTAAAACTAGACTAAAATGAGCATAAAACTAAAGAAATTCTGATGACTAAAATACGACTAAAACTAAAATGGCCTTTAAGTCAAAAGACTATGACTAAAACTAAATCAAAATTTGCTGTCAAAATTAACAAATGCAATTTGTTATAATCAATTCATATCTAATTAATGCTCTTTGTTATCAAAAAAAAAAAAAAAAAGCAAAGCTATCTTCTTGTTTATTTACGAAATTTGGTTTTATTTAATTTTAAGATAAATAAAGACATGTTATATACCACTACAGTTAAATCTGTTAAATCTGAATTGCATGTTTAAACCTTAATACTATAAATAAAAACAATAAAACCTTTACTCCAGGAGTATATAATGAGTTTGGAAGTTCGAGAGTAGTGTTAATTTTGTTTCCGAAACATTTTTGAATTTGTGAACAATCAATTGATTCTTCCTATAGAAATAAAAATAACCCAAAAGTATGGGTTTAAGTTATGCTTTAATATAGGGATGGGGGTTAAGAAACCACACCTACCAATTAACTATTTAACTGTGAATACACAAACATTCCTACAGTGTAACCTGGCTTGAAAGAGGATGCGCCATCTAGTGACAAGCATACAATAGTGCATATATATATATTAAAAATATCTATTATACATTGTTGCAAAATAACAACATTGCAGAATATTAAATACAGAAACAAATCTTATACAGTTTAAAGAAAAACAGATAGGTCATATTCTTTATTCATTCCAATAGGAGACATAGTTTCCAATTTGTTAATCCAAAATACCTCCTTCTGTTCTCTATTTCCTCCCCTTCTTGGTATACTAATGTGGTCAATGATTTGAAATCTAAGTTGACATATACTATGGCCTGCCTGAATAAAGTGTTCTGCTACTGGATTTTTTATTTTACTATTTTTGATGTCAGACCTATGTTCACATATTCTCTCACGGACCATCCTAGTGGTCTCTCCGATATAGCTCCGCCCACATGGGCATTTAATCATGTAAATGGCAAAAGTAGTATTGCAGGTAAATAAACCCCTGATGTTATATTTTTTGCCAGTGTGTGGATGATAGAAGAATTTACCTTTTACCATACTGTTACAGCTTGCACAGCCTAAGCATGGGTAGCACCCCATATTTTTTTCTGAGATGTAACTCTGAACTTTAGTTTTTGAAGTACCTATATCAGCCTTAATCAACCTATCTCTAAGATTCTTATTTCTCTTGTAGGCCGGCATAAAACCTGACTGAAATTCAGTCACATGGGGATTACATTTGCTCAGTATGTGCCAGTGCCTCCTAAGAATAGAATTAATGTTGTTACTTAATGCATTAAAAACAACACGATCCTGCTTTAACTTCATCTTAACTTTAGGTTTTGATGTCTCAAGCAAACTGTGGCGTGACACTGCTGCCACTTCTTCAATCTCTTTGTTAACTAATTCTGTGGGATAACCCCTCACTTTAAATTTATCACCCATCTGTTTCAATCTCTGTCTAACCAGTTTGTCATCTGATACAATTCTCCTCACTCTCAGGAGTTGACTACGAGGTAATGACCTCTTAAGTGATTCAGGGTGAAAGCTATCAAAATGAAGCAGGCTATTTTTATCTGTAGACTTAGTATAAAGATCTGTTCCAAAACTATTGCCTAATTTGTAAACTTTAGTGTCCAGAAACTCAATACTTTCCTCACTGTGCTTTAATGAAAATTTAATGTGTGTAGTTGCACTGTTTAGCTGATTGACAAAATCCCATAGGGATCCAATGTCGCCCAACCACACACCAAATATATCGTCTATGTAGCGCCACCAGGTGGCGCCACATAGGATGAAGAGATCATTCTCAAAGACGAATCTCTCCTCAAAGATGTTCATAAATACATTTGCGTATGTTGGGGTGACATTGGATCCCATGACCCTGTCTTTGAATATAAAATTCATCTTGAAATAAAAAGTAGTTGCACCTAAGCACAATTTCAAGAAGTTCCAGAACAAAATCTATTTGACAGCTATTAAACGTACTGAATTGCTGCAAAACCTTTTTTACTGCTCCTTTGCCAGATGCATGTGTTATGGAGGTGTATAGGCTTGATACATCTAGAGTGTATAGAATACTTTTCTCAGTGGCAATATTTAAATCATTCAGTTTAACCAAAAAATTGCTCGTATCTTTAATATAAAAGCTAGATAGTTCTACAAAAGGTCTTAAAATATGATCAAGATAAATTGAAATATTAGAGCATACAGAATTCATACTAGAGATAATAGGACGACCCGGAGGGGCCTGTAGATTTTTATGAACCTTAGGTAAGGTATATAATACAGGTGTTTGTGCATATTTACGAGATAGGAACATCATTTCCATTTTACCAATGATACCATTTTTAAAGGCATTCAAAACCTTATTATTAATTTCCTTTTCAATGTTAAAAATAGGATTATATGGTAAACATTGGTAAACCTCGTTATCAGATAATTGGGACTTGATCTCTTTCACATAATAATCTTTGTCAAGAAGAACTGTTGCTCCGCCCTTGTCTGCAGATGTTAAAACAACATTTTTATTTGTTTGTAAAGATTTTAGAGCTCTTATAGACCTATTATCTAAATGACACCTATTATAACCATACAAACATACATGTTTGTTTGTCTTTATCTTTTTTTGTACTTTATGCTGTAGATTTTTAACATCATCTAATACCAATTTTGAGAATACAAACCAATACCAATACAAACACAGTCCAAGTGGTATAGCACAAAGATAAGTAGGTGGTGCAGGCTGTAGGGGTACCACACAAAACCCCTAAACTTGTAATATAGTCCAAAGAAGACAGTAGCACTCAACAATTTATGCAAGAGATTCCATCTTTATTGGGATGTTCAAAGAATAGAAGACAACGTTTCGGACCTCTAGTCCTTAGTCATGTCAATACATAAATGCAGGTAACACACCTTAATATAGGGATTTGGGTTAAGAAACCACACCTACCAATTAACTATTTAACTGTGAATATACAAACCGGAACAGGCGGGGAGCAAGGGTGAATCACTAGTTTTAAATTTATCACAGGTACAGATCACAGAGACTGAATCGTCACTATTACAACGTGGACTTTCCTTTTGCCCTTTTTCCAAATGTGATTTTTTTGAGATAGAGAAAGATCTATTTAAATTTTTCAGATCACTTAAACTGAGATCTATGTTTTCTAATGATTGTTATATAGATAAACCTGATAATTGTGCAGTAAATTCGAGTGAGTTACATCTTAAAAATCTGGGTCTTAAGGTTAAAAGTAAATATATGCCATCAAATTATGATCATAGTATTGATATTTTCTCAAAATTGGTATTAGATGATGTTAAAAATCTACAGCATAAAGTACAAAAAAAGATAAAGACAAACAAACATGTAGATTCATATGGTTATAATAGGTGTCATTTAGATAATGGGTCTATAAGAGCTCTAAAATCTTTACAAACAAATAAAAATGTCGTTTTAAAATCTGCAGACAAGGGCGGAGCAACAGTTCTTCTTGACAAAGATTATTATGTGAAAGAGATCAAGTCCCAATTATTTGATAACGAGGTTTACCAATGTTTACCATATAATCCTATTTTTAACATTGAAAAGGAAATTAATAATAAGGTTTTGAATGCCTTTAAAAATGGTATCATTGGTAAAAAGGAAATGATGTTCCTATCTCGTGAATATGCACAAACACCTGTATTATATACCTTACCTAAGGTTCATAAAAATCTACAGGCCCCTCCGGGTCGTCCTATTATCTCTAGTATGAATTCTGTATGCTCTAATATTTCAATTTATCTTGATCATATTTTAAGACCTTTTGTAGAACTATCTAGCTTTTATATTAAAGATACGAGCAATTTTTTGGTTAAACTGAATGATTTAAATATTGCCACTGAGAAAAGTATTCTATACACCCTAGATGTATCAAGCCTATACACCTCCATAACACATGCATCTGGCATAGGAGCAGTAAAAAAGGTTTTGCAGCAATTCAGTACGTTTAATAGCTGTCAAATAGATTTTGTTCTGGAACTTCTTAAAATTGTGCTTAGGTGCAACTACTTTTTATTTCAAGATGAATTTTATATTCAAAGACAGGGTACGGCCATGGGATCCAATGTCGCCCCAACATACGCAAATATATTTATGAACATCTTTGAGGAGAGATTCGTCTTTGAGAACGATCTCTTCATTCTATGTGGCGCTACATAGACAATATATTTGGTGTGTGGTTGGGCGACATTGGATCCCTATGGGATTTTGTCAATCAGCTAAACAGTGCAACTACACACATTAAATTTTCATTAAAGCACAGTGAGGAAAGTATTGAGTTTCTGGACACTAAAGTTTACAAATTAGGCAATAGTTTTGGAACAGATCTTTATACTAAGTCTACAGATAAAAATAGCCTGCTTCATTTTGATAGCTTTCACCCTGAATCACTTAAGAGGTCATTACCTCGTAGTCAACTCCTGAGAGTGAGGAGAATTGTATCAGATGACAAACTGGTTAGACAGAGATTGAACCAGATGGGTGATACATTTAAAGTGAGGGGTTATCCCACAGAATTAGTTAACAAAGAGATTGAAGAAGTGGCAGCAGTGTCACGAAACAGTTTGCTTGAGACATCAAAACCTAAAGTTAAGATGAAGTTAAAGCAGGATCGTGTTGTTTTTGTTACAAAATTTAATGCATTAAGTAACAACATTAATTCTATTCTTAGGAGGCACTGGCACATACTGAGCAAATGTAATCCCCATGTGACTGAATTTCAGTCAGGTTTTATGCCGGCCTACAAGAGAAGTAAGAATCTTAGAGATAGGTTGATTAAGGCTTATATAGGTACTTCAAAAACTAAAGTTCAAAGTTACATCTCAGAAAAAAATATGGGGTGCTACCCATGCTTAGGCTGTGCAAGCTGTAACAGTATGGTAAAAGGTAAATTCTTCTATCATCCACACACTGGCAAAAAATATAACATCAGGGGTTTATTTACATGCAATACTACTTTTGCCATTTACATGATTAAATGCCCATGTGGGCGGAGCTATATCGGAGAGACCACTAGGATGGTCCGTGAGAGAATATGTGAACATAGGTCTGACATCAGAAATAGTAAAATAAAAAATCCAGTAGCAGAACACTTTATTCAGGCAGGCCATAGTATATGTCAACTTAGATTTCAAATCATTGACCACATTAGTATACCAAGAAGGGGAGGAAATAGAGAACTTTTTTTTAAAACAGGAGGAGGTATTTTGGATTAACAAATTGGAAACTATGTCTCCTATTGGAATGAATAAAGAATATGACCTATCTGTTTTTCTTTAAACTGTATAAGATTCGTTTCTGTATCTAATATTCTGCAATGTTGTTATTTTTGCAACAATGTATAATAGATATTTTTAATATATATATATGCACTATTGTATGCTTGTCACTAGATGGCGCATCCTCTTTCAAGCCAGGTTACACTGTAGGAATGTTTGTGTATTCACAGTTAAATAGTTAATTGGTAGGTGTGGTTTCTTAACCCCCATCCCTATATTAAGGTGTGTTACCTGCATTTATGTATTGACATGACTAAGGACTAGAGGTCCGAAACGTTGTCTTCTATTCTTTGAACATCCCAATAAAGATGGAATTTCTTGCATAAATTGGTGAGTGCTGCTGTCTTCTTTGGACTATATTACAAGTTTAGGGGTTTTGTGTGGTACCCCTACAGCCTGCACCACCTACTTATCTTTGTGCTGTACCACTTGGACTGTGTTTAAATTATGCTTTGCCTGTGCTAGCTGCAGAAACTTTTTGTTGTGTTGAGTTACTTGATACTTGTTTTAATTATTAACAGAGAACTGTTAAAGTTTTTATATTGGGTAATATGTGCAATGGCGTTACAGCCAATACAGTTTACAGTTTGTTTTTATATATTTTGAAGTTGCACTTCTGTTTGTTTATGAAACTTGGTTTTATTAAGTCTAATAAAGACGTTATATATCACAACGGCTAAATCTGTGCCTGTATTGCATGTTTAAACCTTTATACCATAAATAATAACAGGTGTTATGTTTACTCCTGGAGTATATAATGAGTTTGGAAATTATAGAGAAATGCATTACACTTTAAATAAACCCCTTAGATGTTAGTCGACTAAAATCTACTGGAAATTTAGTCTACTAAAATCTATTGAAGATTTAGTCGACTAAAACTAGACTAAAACTAAAACAATTCAGATGACTAAAATACGACTAAAACTAAAATGGCATTTTAGTCAAAAGATTAAAACTAAATCAAAATTTGCCGTAAAAATTAACACTGGTTCAATGAAATAAGACAGAAAGAGCAGAGATTTGTCCTTTCAAAGTATTTGCAGACAACCCTTTATACAAACCATCCTGAAGAAACTGTAAAATCCTAGGAATTCTGAAAGAATGCCAAGAATATTCATGAATGGAACACCATGAAATATAGGTTTTCCAAACCCAATGATAAATCTTCATTGAAACAGACTTACGAGCCTGTATCATAGTGGTAATCACTGAGTCAGAGAAACCTCTATGACTAAGCACTAAAAACGTTCAATTTCCATGCCTTCAAATTTAGAGATTTGAGAACCTGATGGAAAAACGGCCCTTGAGACAGAAGGTCTGGCTTTAAAGGAAGGTCTGCCACCAACTCACCAGCACCAACGGAGATAATTAAAGACAGTGACACAGACCACTGATGTGGCAATCTGCCTTCATATGGTAACAGAGAACCAATCGTGCTCCATTACCATATAAAGGCAGATGCTGGAAGTCCACAAGCAGCATGTTTCGGATGTCATTTGAAGACCGAGACTGATTGGGCTTCTAGAATGTCGAACATAGATATATGTTAGGTGGTACAATGGGCTACGTACCGCATGAGGTAGATCTACATCTGAATGACGCAAGGGGTTAAAGTGATGGTAAACTTTCGCCTTTGTATTAACAGATCCGGAATGTTTGCAATATTATAGATGGGGTTTAATTCCTTAGTTGTAATGAAGATACGATTTAACTTACATTTAATCTATCAATGAAATCTAATACCCTGCCCACTTCAAAAGTATTTTATTTTTTTGTGAGCCAATGGTCGAAATTGTTCTCCAATCAGTGCTCTAGCCGTATGGCCTTTTTTGTAGCTAGAGTGTCAATTGGAATACAGTTTAGACCGTTAGTCCACAGAAAAAGTTGTTTTGAAGTGGCGGCTGGAGCGCTGGGTATTTAAAGTAATGTAATGCAAATGTTTCCTGTTAGCACTGAAATTCAAACAAGTAATTTTCTGTCTTACCTAGGAACACAGTAAATCAGAAATAAATATTAAATATTGTAATATATTAAAATTTCAGATTCAACATTTATTTATTTATTGTCATCAAAATTAAGCAAATTTCTGCTTAAGTTAGAAAATATTAGGAAAGGAACATAACATGCCAACATTTAAAGTAGCTGTTTTCTCTTCTGAGGACTAGCCAGGGCAAACATTCAGCTTGTTTGGAAGTGATGTCCTAAGCTGGATAGCATAACGAAAGCACTGTATGAACGTGTGAAGAAAATTTCACAAAACAGAAAGCAGTGCATTTATTTGCTTCATTTATGTAATTAGTGGAAAAAATGATTCAGCTTCCAACATACTCCAAAAGAAAACACTAAAATCCAACCTGCCCGGTGGTTAAAAATGTAAAGAGAACATCTTCTATTGGAAGAATAAACAAGTTTAGTTTATTATTTTTACCCTACATATATTATTGAATACTGTATTACCAATAGCACTACATATACTATTAGCAGTAAACAAGTGTGCCTAACATACTGTATATATTAAACATAAAAGTTGTACTCTATCCAAAACAAATAAAAAAATAGAGGTTTTAATTAAAATGACTTTAAAGTCATTTTATTTGATATACAAATATTTGTATGTGTGCGTGCGCTGTGTATGCCTCACATACACTATTAAACATTACTTAAAGGGCCACTAAAGTCTAAATTAAAGTTTCATGATTCAGAAAAAGCATGCAATTTAGACAAATTTTTCAATATACTTCCATTATCAAAACATGCACATTCTTTTTATATCGACAATTTGAGACAATTTGGAAAGTGCACAGTATATACAGTACATATACTGTATATGCATTTTGTGATTGGCTGATGGCTGTCACATGATACAGGGGAAGTGATAATTAAACTAACAATGCCAGAACATATTCCACTGCTCATTTGAAATTCAAAGTAAGTGCTATTGCATTATCTTTTTATTTCGTATTTGTCAATTGTTCAATTCACTGTGGCCCATTAAAACTACTAAAAAATATATACAAAAATGTAAAGCCTTTAAAATCTTAATTTTGTACATAAAATTTACATTGTTTTGCAGTGTAGGGACATAACCCTTAAAAGGCTTCTTGAAAAATTGGACTAAATAATTAAAGTGCATTTAAAGTTGTTGTTTTTTTTGTTTTTGTTTTTTTAATTTAATTTTTATTGAGGTTTTGAGAAAGAACAACCAATAAAGTGTGTCGCAAAACATTTCTAACAGAGTAACAACATGGATAGACAAAATAAACAAGATGTCAGAGCAAGAGAGAACATCCAAGTATCAATATGGTGGTCCTACCCCTTCTGTGCAGAATATGATATTGCTATGTCCTAAAATAAGGGTAAACATTGTACAATAACAATGAGCTTTCTTACATAGAGAGAATACCTGCTATTATATACAGTGGTAGTACATTACACATTGGGGGGGTATCATAACTAATATAAACCACAGAGAGTCCTCTAGGACCTATAGTTATGCAACCTCATTTTTATTTTGTGAAAGTAGCATTCCATCAGAAGGCGGTAGAAAGGGACAGGTCACTAAAGCCTGATTGGGCATATGGTACCGACAGTTTTCTAGGAGTAATCCAGAACTGCATGACATAGTAGCTTAGTAGACGCCAACTGATGGTGATAATAAAGGGGGTTAACAGCGGGCGAGAGACGCTCAAAATAGAGGGAGGGAAGATAGGGCTTTTTAGATTAGGGAAGGGTTTCATAGTATATGAGTAGAGGGGAGTTGGTACTATAAGAGTGTAGAGGGAGATATACCAAACATAATATCTGACCTTAAACTGCACTGGAGGTATGTGCTACTAAACTAGTGTATCTTTCATATCTATTCTAATGGAGAGCATCTAAAACTTGGATGAGGCAGGTATATGTGCATTTGGGGTCCAAAAACGTTCTGAACGGCTTAAATAGCTATGATAAAATATAATAAGAATGCAAGCTTAAAAAATGAGTTTCCTAAGCGTTAATTGCGTTAGAATGTGACCTATGATATACATTGTGATACTAAGGATACTAATAAGCTAGCTACCATCAAGCCTAAATAATAGCACACCTAAGAGCATGGGCAAAGAGCTATACATTAACAGAAAAGGTAGTTGGCCTACAAGTGGGGACTAATGAAAGCAGGTGGGCTGAATTTAAAAATATCTGAAATCATTATATTATAGAGCATCTACACCTTCTACACCCAAACCCATCAATAGTAATATTAAAACATATGTCACCAAAACAATATATACATCAAAGGCACATAGCGCATCAAGGTATGAAAATATACATGCAAGAGTACAACTTGGGAAAGGAACCATATAGTTACGTTAATGAAAACAACCTGACATATCAAGGTGGGAACACTAGGGAATATATGGTATCTGATTCTTTTAGGGGGTATCTTATAGATATGTATGGGGGGCAGCGAGTTACTGTACATCTAAAAGTAATTTATGATTGGGAGCAGAGGGTATAATGTATACCTTAGTGTAGTTGAGGGGTGTACCTCGAATGGGCAGTCTGGAAGGAGAAGTGGATACATATGTTTATTTCAGGGGAGATAGAGTAGTGGGACCTAGACATTATAGGGCACGAAAGATGAGTATCATAGCATGGGTCAGATAATCCCTTGAGACATACAATTAGTGCTTGCAATCTATGGGGATCCCTCTTAGTGCCCAGTACTGAAATAGCATAGCAGGTTGAGGGAGTAGGGGTCAGTTAGTTGTAAGGGCGGGTAAATTATGTAAATATGACTAGATAGGTTCTTATGGGGTGCCTATAGGTAGATATTTTTATACCTAGGAGAAAAATGAAAATAAACCTATGAGAGTAGGTAAAAATAGAATACAAGTCTTATGTGTAAGCATTAGGACGTTAGAAATGGCAGCAATACGTCAGGAATAAAAGCCTAAAAGATGGAGGGAACCCCAAAGCTAGCATAATTGGGTAGAATCACATCTTAGAGCAAGTCTGCATAATGGTGTAAGAGCATAAAGTCTGCCTTCCAGTGGTATATGGAAGTGTAATAGGGCAATATTGAAACTTACAGTACAAGCTTTTTAGAGGGTGAGTGATGGGGTGCACTGTAGTTAGTTTGCCATAAACATTAATATTATCATCCGCAGCCTCTCTTCGGGAGTTTGGTAAGTCTGGGAGGGCGGTAGAGAAGAGAGCCTGATACACTGAAGGCTGGCCCTATGATCGGAAGGGACCATTGACTGTAGGGCTAAGGGAGCCGTAGTAGGGCAAATATGTTATGAAGTGCGGGTATCGGGGCGTCCGCTACAATTGTGCAGTCCTGAAAGTCCCTACACTCCCCTTTTGTGTCAGAAGCTCGCTCGGTGGGTCTCCGATCTCCAGCTGGGGCCTCACTATGCACCTGGTGGCCAGCCTCACCAACCCGGGTCACAGCTAGAGAGGACTTCAACTGAGGACTAAAAGGGCAAGGTGAGTGCGTGGGAGCCAAGCGGGTTCGCAGAGAATATAAGACCTCGAGAGTGAGGAGTGGTGTACCGCTGCTTCAGTGGCACTGTCATCACAATTTCGGTATCTAGCTTGGCAGAGGTACAGCTCTCTTCTCCGCTTGACATATTGTGTGGTAGATCACCCCTCTTGCTTTCCGCCATCTTGGCTGGTTCGTTATGTCCTTGATCTCTAGCCGCTCTAATGATGTCTGTAAGGTCCTCAAAGTTACTGCATATTTTATGATCCAGATTGTCCAGGAACGCCCATATCTGTCGGGTGATGTCCTCCTCCATGAGTAGTTAGGGTCCGGAAAACGCTATACCCTTAAAGAGTAGCTATGAATAGATACCGCTCTCGCGGGCTGCCCTCACGCCGGGGGAGGGGGGGGGGGGTAGATGGTACAATGAGGTGGGCCGCAGCGCTCCGTTTTGCATGTGAGAGATTAGCTCCTCTGCTTAAGTCAATCCTATTAATGCTCGTATGTCCAGGATCAGGATCGACTCTATGTGCAGAAGGGATGATTATTATGCAAAGAGCTTGAGATATAAATGCAGAAATCAGCAGTTATTGCAAGTTGAGTTTGGAGCTGCATAAAAATGCTTCTTATCATGGCTGCGGCTTGGTCACGCCCCCCCAAAGTGCATTTAAAGCTTTGTTTTATTACACACAAATTGCTTAAAGGGATAGTTTACCAGAAATGTTTCTCGCCTTTAATTTGTTCCCAATGATTCATTTTAGCTGCTGGAGTGTAATAAATTGTTTACAAGTAGTTCATTTACCTTTATTTTGGCATTTGAAATAGCGGGTTTAGCCTGTGGTATCCCTACCTATACTGGAAGATTCTATACTTTAGTATAAACTATAGTTTCTCAACCTGTGGTACGTGTACCCCTGGGGGTACCTGGGGCTTAAGGCAAGGGGTACTCCAGGGATTGGCATTCATTCTTTTTTCCTGATGTAGCTATTGTAAACATGATATATCAAAGGCAGCTGTGTTTCTCGAGAACTTCTAACCCTGCCTAGGTTGAACCACTGCTAAATCACTGATTCACCTCCAATTGGCAAAACCTTGGATTCTGGCTTGTTAGTGACATATGAGGGCTGGAAATGAGTTTCACAGACATGAACAGAGAAAGTGTAATACTGTGACCAAGTGTCACAGAGACAAGTGCCATTGTGAAATAGATAAAGTGCATCATTCTGTAGTGTGCCGCGGTAAAACAAGACAGATAAACTGTGTATAAAAATGTTTTCCCATCTTTTAATGTAAGAAGCATAGTAATTACTATATGTGTTGATTATTCTCGGTTGTAATATTGCCAAATATTAAATTCTGGAAAACTTAAAACAAATATCAGATTCCTATATATTTACTTCATTAATATATCTGACACAAGTTTTGTGAAATCAAGTGATTTCCATGATTTCAATTTTCCATTGTTCTCTTTAAGTATTGGGCTTTGGTTTACAGGCAGATTTAAAATAGGAAAGCATGTGTGTACACAAAGTGATAAAATAATAAGATCTGATATTACGTGCAAGCTCAACACACTTTAATAGGTTGTGGTTTCAAAACACAAAACAAGCTCTTTCATATACACAAATAAACATGAAAATGAAATTTCTCATACATTTTATACTGCAGCTTCTATAACAAGTTATTGGAAATACATTATAGAAAAACTATTTTACAATATAATGTCCATTTAATGATGTGTAGTAAAAAATATCAGTGTATTTTCTTATTTATTTTGCCTTTACTAACCCTTTAACATATTCAAAAACAATACTAGGCAGAACATTTATAGTTTACATTTCAGTTTGTAATATAAAAATCATATAAATCATCAATACCATAGCAATATATAAACATACAGTTGTAGCTATAATAGAAGCTATATAGATATAGCAACAATATAAGATGTGCCAGAGTTTACTGAGCTCAAAAATTTAATGAGTGCAAATATTTAAGAAATATATTAAAATACAACATACTCCACAAACTATGATATATACTACCAAGAATTAATATTCAAAAGCAATACATTAGTAAGCCATTCAGTAGACTCAGTAGTAGAAGAGTATGGGTCTATGTGTCGGAAGAGAACTAACCTCAATAAACAACATTCAAAAGTATATTGTAAAAGATAGCCCTCAACCAGGAAACCCATTGGACATCCAAATTATCTTTCTTTTCCAATCGATATGCGAAACAGCTCCCTACTGGCGAGGGGTAGCGTCTTAATACATAGATCAGTAGCATGTGACATACAATATGTTGAGAGGGACACGGAGGGGTAGATTCCTTATTATGGTCTGTAATTTAGAATATTATATTCAGTTCATATGGTTTCCCTTTATACACCAAATACAAATTAGATATCCTTCTTGAAGAAATTATTCCCCCTAATAGATCCTATTAAGAGGGGTCACCTGCTGATTAGAGGAGACTTTAATCTAGTATGTGTCCCGATGATAGATAGGAAACTCTAAAGCTGTAGACAAGGGATCTGCCTCTGAGGCTCAGGCTTTTCGTAAACCTGATGTACCAGCACAATCTTTATGACTCATGGAGGTGTTTAACTCCCACGGAGAGAGATTATACTTTCTTTTCAAAACCCCATCTATCTTACTCTAGACTTGACTATTTAATATGCGATTCTTGGCTACTAGATAAACTGTCCCATCCCAACATAATGATATGACCCTGGTCAGGCCATGATATGGTTACCATTGAGTTCCTCTCCTCCACCTCCTCTGGAGGTGATCCAACTTAGAAGCTCCCAACTTCATTGATAACTGGCCACCTCAATTGCTGAAACTTCTTCGACTATTGCTGAATTATTTTTACATAATGATAACGGAGAGGCGAGCGACACAACCCTAAGGGCGACAGCTATGGCATTTCTTAGAGGGCATTTTATATATATATATATAGATAGAAAAGCAGCCCAGTTACAAAAAAATGCAGCTAACATTTGGCCCAACTATATATGGACCTGCATAGCTTTGAGATTTCCAACAAGCAAGATCCAAGACATGCTAAAGCAGAAACAATAGGCTGAATAAGACAAGAGTTTGCCTCCAGGAGGGAGAAGACAGTTCACAAAAACCTACAATTCCTATAAAGGTAATAGGGCTGATTGCTTATTAGCCACTAAATTACATCTCCCTACTCAACAAAGACGGATACCTTCTATCAAAACTCCTAAGGGCCAGTTCTTTACCCCAAGAGATATTTGTAGGGAGTTCATGCAATATTATGAATCTAGACATTTCCTTGGGAAACATTAGAGAGGCTTCCCAAATGATTAAGCAGTTTTTAACTTCTTTAGGCCTACCGATCCTGGACAAGGAAGCAATCTCAGATTTATCAAACCTCTTTACTAGAGAAAAAGTGGAATTAGCTATTTCCTCACTCAAATTGCACAAACCTCTTTGCCCAGACGGCTTCACGGCCTTCTTTAATAAAAAGTTTTGTTAAAGGGACAGTAAACACCAGCATTTTCGTAGTTTAAAAAAAGGTAGATAATCCCTTTATTACCCATTCCCCAGTTTTGCATAACCAACACAGTTATAATAATATACTTTTTACCTCTGTAATTACCTTGTATCTAAGCCTCTGCAAACTACCCCCTTATTTCAGTTCTTGTGACAGACTTGCATTTTTAGCTAATCAGTGCTGACTCCTAGGAGCTTCACACGTGCCTGAGCTCAATGTTATCTATATGAAACACATGAACTAACGCCCTCTAGTGGTGAAAAACTGTCAAAATGCTTTCAGATTAGAGGTTGGCCTTCAAGGTCTAAGAAATTAGCATATTAATCTCCTAGGTTTAGCTTTCAATTAAGAATACCAAGAGAACAAAGCAAAATTGGTAATATAAGTAAATTGGAAAGTTGTTTAAAATTACATGCCCTATTTAAATCATGAAAGATTTTTTTTTTTTTTTACTTGACTGTCCCTTTAAGCACAGTGATTGAGTTAACATGGCTGTGAGTAAATCCCGTCACTACTATTATTTTTACTCAAACACTGTTTATGCATTGTAGTTTTACCTGGGCAGATTGTACTTCTAGTGCTTTGGTTAAAGCACAGCCCTATTGCCACGAGATTTAGCGCTTTTAAATTGTTTGATATACGGATATTACTATAAAGTTATTTAACAGAGGGCTTGAAAAACATAATTTATGTAAGAACTTACCTGATAAATTAATTTCTTTCATATTGGCAAGAGTCCAATAGCTCTTACCACATCCAAAGAATGTAAGGATCTCTCCAAAGAATTCTTAGGATTAGGACATAAGGAAGGGACAACAATTTCTCTACTAATGTTGTTAGAATTCACAACCTTAGGTAAAAATTTAAAAGAAGTCCACAAAACTGCCTTATCCTGATGAAAAATCAGAAAAGGAGACACACAAGAAAGAGCAGATAACTCAGAAACTCTTCTAGCAAAAGAGATGGCCAAAAGAAACAACACTTTCCAAGAAAGTAGTTTAATGTCAAAAGAATGCATAGGTTCAAATGGAGGAGCCTGTAAAGACTTCAGAATCAAATTAAGACTCCAAGGAGGAGAAATTGACTCAATGACAGGCTTAATACGAATTAAAGCCTGTACAAAACAGTGTATATCAGGAAGTATTGCAATCTTTCTGTGAAATAAAACAGAAAGAGCGGAGATGTGTCCTTTCAAAGAACTTGCAGACAAACCCTTATCCAAACCATCCTGAAGAAACTGTAAAATTCTAGGAATTCTAAAAGAATGTCAGGAGAATTTACAGATTTACGAGTTTGTAACATAGTATTAATCACTGAGTCAGAGAAACCTCTATGACTCAGAACTAAGCGTTCAATTTCCATACCTTCAAATTTAATAATTTGAGATCCTGATGGAAAAACGGACCTTGAGATAGTAGGTCCGGCCGTAACGGAAGTGGCAAAGACGGGCAACTGGACATCCGAAATCAGATCCGCATACCAAAACCTGTGTGGCCATGCTGGAGCCACCAGCAACACAAAAGACTGTTCCATGATGATCTTGGAGATCACTCTTGGAAGGAGAACTAGAGGCGGGAAGATGTAAGCAGGATGATAACACCAAAGAAGTGTCAGCGCATCCACTGCTTCCGCCTGCACATCCCTGGACCTGGACAGGTATCTGGGAAGTTTCTTGTTTAGATGAAAGGCCATGAGATCTATCTCTGGAAGACCCCACATCTGAACAATCTGAGAAAACACATCTGGATGGAGAGACCACTCCCCTGGATGAAAAGTCTAGAGGCTGAGATAATCCGCCTCCCAATTGTCTACACCTGGGATATGCATCGCAGAGATTAGACAGGAGCTGGATTCCGTCCAAGCAAATATCTGAGATACTTCTTTCATAGCTTGGCGACTGTGAGTCCCACCCTGATGATTGACATAAGCCACAGTTGTGATATTGTCTGTCTGAAAACAAATGAACGGTTCTCTCTTTAGCAGAGGCCAGAACTGAAGAGCCCTGAAAATTGCACGGAGTTCTAAAATATTTATTGGTAATCTCGCCTCTTGAGATTTCCAAATCCCTTGTGCTGTCAGAGATCCCCAAACAGCTCCCCAACCTGAAACACTCGCATCTGTTGAGATCACAGTCCAGGTTGGCCAAACAAAAGAAGCCCCTTGAACCAAACGATGGTGATCTATCCACCATGTCAGAGAGTGTCGTACATTGGGATTCAAGGATATTAATTGTGATATATTTGTATAATCCCTGCACCATTGATTCAGCATACAAAGCTGTAGAGGTCTCATGTGAAAACGAGCAAAGGGGATCGCGTCCGATGCAGCAGTCATGAGACCTAAAACTTCCATGCACATATCCACTGAAGGGAATGACTGAGACTGAAGGTGCCGGCATGCTGCGACCAATTTTAAACGTCTCTTGTCTGTTAGAGACAGAGTCATGGACACTGAATCTATCTGGAAGCCTAAAAAGGTGACCCTTGTCTGAGGAATCAAGAAACTTTTTGGTAAATTGATCCTCCAACCATGTTTCCGAAGAAACAACACTAGTTTATTCGTGTGAGATTCTGCAGAACGTAAAGACTGAGCTAGTACCAAGATATCGTCCAAATAAGGAAACACCGCAATACCCTGTTCTGTGATTACTGATATTAGGGCACCCAGAACCTTTGAAAAGATTCTTGGAGCTGTTGCTAGGCCAAATGGAAGAGCAACAAATTGGTAATGCTTGTCTAGAAAAGAGAATCTCAGAAACTGATAGTGTTCTGGATGAATCGGAATATGAAGGTATGCATCCTGCAAGTCTATTGTGGACATATAATGTCCTTGCTGAACAAAAGGCAAATAGTTCTTATAGTCACCATCTTGAAAGTTGGTACTCTTACATAACGATTCAAAATTTTCAGATCCAAAACTGGTCTGAATAAATTTTCTTTCTTTGGTACAATGAATAGGTTTGAATAAAACCCCAAACCTTGTTCCTGAGGAGGAACTGGCATGATTACCCCTGAAGACTCCAGGTCTGAAACACACTTCAGAAAAGCCTGAGCTTTTACTGGATTTACAGGGATACGTGAGTGAAAAAATCTTCTCACAGGAGGTCTTACTCTGAATCCTAGTCGATACCCTTGACAGACAATGCTCTGAATCCAATGATTTTGGACAGATTTTATCAAAAAATCCTTGAAAAATCTTAATCTGCCCCCTACCAGCTGAGCTGGAATGAGGGCCGCACCTTCATGCGGACTTAGGGGCTGACTTTGGTTTCCTAAATGGCTTGGATTTATTCCAATTTGAGGAAGGCTTCCAATTGGAAGCAGATTCCTTGGGGGGAGGATTAAGTTTTTGTTCCTTATTCTGATGAAAGGAACGAAAACGCTTAGAAGCCTTAGATTTACCCTTAGTTTTTTTATCCTGAGGCAGAAAAACTCCTTTTCCCCCAGTGATAGTTGAAATAATAGAATCCAACTGGGAACCAAATAAATTATTACCTTGGAAAGAAAGAGACAGTAATCTAGATTTAGATGTCATATCAGCATTCCAAGATTTAAGCCACAAAGCTCTTCTAGCTAATACAGCTAAAGACATGGATCTAACATCAATTTTGATAATATTAAAAATGGCATCACAAATAAAAAGATTAGCATGCTACAGTAAGCGAATAATGCTAGATATGTCAGTATCCAATTCATGTTGCGCTCAATTCTCCAACCAGAAAGTTAATGCAGCCGCAACATCAGCCTAAGAAATAGCAGGTCTGAGAAGATGACCTGAATATAAATAGGCCTTACTTAGATAGGATTCAAGCTTCCTATCTAAAGGATCCTTAAAGGAAGTGCTATCTTCCATAGGAATAGTGGTACGTTTAGCAAGAGTAGAAATAGCCCCATCAACTTTGGGGATTTTTCCCCAAAACTCTATAGATTTTGCTGGTAAAGGATACAATTTTTTAAACCTTGAAGAATGAATAAAAGAAGTACCTGGCTTATTCCATTCCTTAGAAATCATATCAGAAATAGCCTCAGGAATAGGAAAAACCCCTGGAGAAACCACAGGAGGTTTAAAAACAGCATTTAAACGTTTATTAGACTGAACGTCAATAGGACTGGTTACCTCAATATCCAAAGTAATTAACATTTCTTTTAATAAAGTACGCATATACTCTATTTTAAATAAATAAGTAGATTTGTCAGTGTCAATGTCTGAGGAAGGATCTTCTGAATCAGATAGATCCTCATCAGAAGAGGATGAATTATTATGTTGTTGGTCATTTGAAATTTCATCAGATAAATGAGAAGTTTTAAAAGACCTTTTACGTTTATTAGAAGGTGGAAATGCAGACAAAGCCTTCAGAATAGAATCAGAAACAAATTCTTTAAAATTTACAGGTATATCATGCACATTGGAAGTTGAAGGAACTGCAACTGGCAATGTACTATTACTGATGGAAACACTATCTGCATGTAAAAGTTTATCATGACAACTATTACAAATGACATTCGGTGGAATAATTTCTACAATTTTACAACAAATGCACTTAGCTTTGGTAGAACCGATGTCAGGCAGCAATGTTCCAGCAGAAACTTCGGAGACAGGATCAGATTGGGACATCTTGCACAATGTAAGAGAAAAAACAACATATAAAGCAAAATTATCTATTTCCTTATATGACAGTTTCAGGAATGGGAAAAAAAATGCAATAGCATAGGCCTCTGATAGAGAAAAAAAGCAAGAGGCAAACATACAAGGGGTATTGAAATAATGAAAAAGTTTGGCGCCAAGTATTACGCACAACGTAACGTAAACTTTTTTGGCGCCAAAAATAACATAATTTATGTAAGAACTTACCTGATAAATTCATTTCTTTCATATTAACAAGAGTCCATGAGCTAGTGACGTATGGGATATACATTCCTACCAGGAGGGGCAAAGTTTCCCAAACCTTAAAATGCCTATAAATACACCCCTCACCACACCCACAAATCAGTTTAACGAATAGCCAAGAAGTGGGGTGATAAGAAAAAAGTGCGAAGCATATAAAATAAGGAATTGGAATAATTGTGCTTTATACAAAAAATCATAACCACCACAAAAAAGGGTGGGCCTCATGGACTCTTGTTAATATGAAAGAAATGAATTTATCAGGTAAGTTCTTACATAAATTATGTTTTCTTTCATGTAATTAACAAGAGTCCATGAGCTAGTGACGTATGGGATAATGAATACCCAAGATGTGGATCTTTCCACACAAGAGTCACTAGAGAGGGAGGGATAAAATAAAGACAGCCAATTCCTGCTGAAAATAATCCACACCCAAAATAAAGTTTAATGAAAAACATAAGCAGAAGATTCAAACCGAAACCACTGCCTGAAGTACCTTTCTACCAAAAACTGCTTCAGAAGAAGAGAATACATCAAAATGGTAGAATTTAGTAAAAGTATGCAAAGAGGACCAAGTCGCTGCTTTGCAAATCTGATCAACTGAAGCTTCATTCCTAAACGCCCAGGAAGTAGAAACTGACCTAGTAGAATGAGCTGTAATCCTCTGAGGCGGAGTCTTACCCGAATTAACATAGGCAAGATGAATTAAAGATTTCAACCAGGATGCCAAAGAAATGGCAGAAGCTTTCTGGCCTTTTCTAGAACCAGAAAAGATGACAAATAGACTAGAAGTCTTTCGGAAAGATTTAGTAGCTTCAACATAATATTTCAAAGCTCTAACAACATCCAAAGAATGTAACGATTTCTCCTTAGAATTCTTAGCATTAGGACATAATGAAGGAACCACGATTTCTCTACTAATGTTGTTGGAATTCACAACCTTAGGTAAAAATTCAAAAGAAGTTCGCAACACCGCCTTATCCTGATGAAAAATCAGAAAAGGAGACTCACAAGAAAGAGCAGATAATTCAGAAACTCTTCTGGCAGAAGAGATGGCCAAAAGGAACAAAACTTTCCAAGAAAGCAATTTAATGTCCAATGAATGCATAGGTTCAAACGGAGGAGCTTGAAGAGCTCCCAGAACCAAATTCAAACTCCATGGAGGAGAAATTGACTTAATGACAGGTTTTATACGAACCAAAGCTTGTACAAAACAATGAATATCAGGAAGAATAGCAATCTTTCTGTGAAAAAGAACAGAAAGAGCAGAGATTTGTCCTTTCAAGGAACTTGCGGACAAACCCTTATCTAAACCATCCTGAAGAAATTGTAATATTCTCGGAATTCTAAAAGAATACCAAGAAAAATGATGAGTAAGACACCAAGAAATATAAGTCTTCCAGACTCTATAATATATCTCTCTAGATACAGATTTACGAGCCTGTAACATAGTATCAATCACAGAGTCAGAGAAACCTCTTTGACTAAGAATCAAGCGTTCAATCTCCATACCTTTAAGTTTAAGTATTTCAGATCCGGATGGAAAAAAGGACCTTGCGACAGAAGGTCTGGTCTTAACGGAAGAGTCCATGGTTGGCAAGATGCCATCCGGACAAGATCCGCATACCAAAACCTGTGAGGCCATGCCGGAGCTATTAGCAGAACAAACGAGCATTCCCTCAGAATCTTGGAGATTACTCTTGGAAGAAGAACTAGAGGCGGAAAGATATAGGCAGGATGATACTTCCAAGGAAGTGATAATGCATCCACTGCCTCCGCCTGAGGATCCCGGGATCTGGACAGATACCTGGGAAGTTTCTTGTTTAGATGAGAGGCCATCAGATCTATCTCTGGAAGCCCCCACATTTGAACAATCTGAAGAAATACCTCTGGGTGAAGAGACCATTCGCCCGGATGCAACGTTTGGCGACTGAGATAATCCGCTTCCCAATTGTCTACACCTGGGATATGAACCGCAGAGATTAGACAGGAGCTGGATTCCGCCCAAACCAAAATTCGAGATACTTCTTTCATAGCCAGAGGACTGTGAGTCCCTCCTTGATGATTGATGTATGCCACAGTTGTGACATTGTCTGTCTGAAAACAAATGAACGATTCTCTCTTCAGAAGAGGCCAAAACTGAAGAGCTCTGAAAATTGCACGGAGTTCCAAAATATTGATCGGTAATCTCACCTCCTGAGATTCCCAAACTCCCTGTGCCGTCAGAGATCCCCACACAGCTCCCCAACCTGTGAGACTTGCATCTGTTGAAATTACAGTCCAGGTCGGAAGAACAAAAGAAGCCCCCTGAATTAAACGATGGTGATCTGTCCACCACGTTAGAGAGTGTCGAACAATCGGTTTTAAAGATATTAATTGAGATATCTTCGTGTAATCCCTGCACCATTGGTTCAGCATACAGAGCTGAAGAGGTCGCATGTGAAAACGAGCAAAGGGGATCGCGTCCGATGCAGCAGTCATAAGACCTAGAATTTCCATGCATAAGGCTACCGAAGGGAATGATTGTGACTGAAGGTTTCGACAAGCTGTAATCAATTTTAGACGTCTCTTGTCTGTTAAAGACAGAGTCATGGACACTGAATCTATCTGGAAACCCAGAAAGGTTACCCTTGTTTGAGGAATCAAAAAACTTTTTGGTAAATTGATCCTCCAACCATGATCTTGAAGAAACAACACAAGTCGATTCGTATGAGACTCTGCTAAATGTAAAGACTGAGCAAGTACCAAGATATCGTCCAAATAAGGAAATACCACAATACCCTGTTCTCTGATTACAGACAGAAGGGCACCGAGAATCTTTGTGAAAATTCTTGGAGCTGTAGCAAGGCCAAACGGTAGAGCCACAAATTGGTAATGCTTGTCTAGAAAAGAGAATCTCAGGAACTGAAAATGATCTGGATGAATCGGAATATGCAGATATGCATCCTGTAAATCTATTGTGGACATATAATTCCCTTGCTGAACAAAAGGCAATATAGTCCTTACAGTTACCATCTTGAACGTTGGTATCCTTACATAACGATTCAATAATTTTAGATCCAGAACTGGTCTGAAGGAATTCTCCTTCTTTGGTACAATGAAGAGATTTGAATAAAACCCCATCCCCTGTTCCGGAACTGGAACTGGCATAATTACTCCAGCCAACTCTAGATCTGAAACACAATTCAGAAATGCTTGAGCTTTCACTGGATTTACTGGGACACGGGAAAGAAAAAATCTCTTTGCAGGAGGTCTCATCTTGAAACCAATTCTGTACCCTTCTGAAACAATGCTCTGAATCCAAAGATTGTGAACAGAACTGATCCAAATTTCTTTGAAAAAACGTAACCTGCCCCCTACCAGCTGAACTGGAATGAGGGCCGTACCTTCATGTGAACTTAGAAGCAGGCTTTGCCTTTCTAGCAGGCTTGGATTTATTCCAGACTAGAGATGGTTTCCAAACTGAAACTGCTCCTGAGGACGAAGGATCAGGCTTTTGTTCTTTGTTGAAACGAAAGGAACGAAAACGATTGTTAGCCCTGTTTTTACCTTTAGATTTTTTATCCTGTGGTAAAAAAGTTCCTTTCCCACCAGTAACAGTTGAAATAATAGAATCCAACTGAGAACCAAATAATTTGTTTCCCTGGAAAGAAATGGAAAGTAGAGTTGATTTAGAAGCCATATCAGCATTCCAAGTCTTAAGCCATAAAGCTCTTCTGGCTAAGATAGCTAGAGACATAAACCTAACATCAACTCTAATAATATCAAAAATGGCATCACAGATAAAATTATTAGCATGCTGAAGAAGAATAATAATATCATGAGAATCACGATTTGCTACTTGTTGCGCTAGGGTTTCCAACCAAAAAGTTGAAGCTGCAGCAACATCAGCCAATGATATAGCAGGTCTAAGAAGATTACCTGAACACAGATAAGCTTTTCTTAGAAAGGATTCAATTTTTCTATCTAAAGGATCCTTAAACGAGGTACCATCTGACGTAGGAATGGTAGTACGTTTAGCAAGGGTAGAAATAGCCCCATCAACTTTAGGGATTTTGTCCCAAAATTCTAACCTGTCAGGCGGAACAGGATATAATTGCTTAAAACGTTTAGAAGGAGTAAATGAATTACCCAATTTATCCCATTCTTTGGAAATCACTGCAGAAAAAGCATTAGGAACAGGAAAAACTTCTGGAATAACCGCAGGAGCTTTAAAAACCTTATCCAAACGTATAGAATTAGTATCAAGAGGACTAGAATCCTCTATTTCTAAAGCAATTAGTACTTCTTTAAGTAAAGAGCGAATAAATTCCATCTTAAATAAATATGAAGATTTATCAGCATCAATCTCTGAGATAGAATCCTCTGAACCAGAAGAGTCCAAAGAATCAGAATGATGGTGTTCATTTAAAAATTCATCTGTAGAGAGAGAAGATTTAAAAGACTTTTTACGTTTACTAGAAGGAGAAATAACAGACAAAGCCTTCTTTATGGATTCAGAAACAAAATCTCTTATGTTATCAGGAACATTCTGCACCTTAGATGTTGAGGGAACTGCAACAGGCAATGGTACATTACTAAAGGAAATATTATCTGCTTTAACAAGTTTGTCATGACAATTATTACAAACAACAGCTGGAGGAATAGCTACCAAAAATTTACAGCAGATACACTTAGCTTTGGTAGATCCAGCAGGCAGTGATTTTCCTGTAGTATCTTCTGGCTCAGATGCAACGTGAGACATCTTGCAATATGTAAGAGAAAAAACAACATATAAAGCAAAATAGATCAAATTCCTTATAAGACAGTTTCAGGAATGGGAAAGAATGCCAAATATCAAGCTTCTAGCAACCAGAAGCAAATGAAAAATGAGACTGAAATAATGTGGAGACAAAAGCGACGCCCATATTTTTTAGCGCCAAATAAGACGCCCACATTATTTGGCGCCTAAATGCTTTTGGCGCCAAAAATGACGCCACATCCGGAACGCCGACATTTTTGGCGCAAAATAACGTCAAAAAAATGACGTAACTTCCGGCGACACGTATGACGCCGGAAACGGAAAAGAATTTTTGCGCCAAAAAAGTCCGCGCCAAGAATGACGCAATAAAATGAAGCATTTTCAGCCCCCGCGAGCCTAACAGCCCACAGGGAAAAAAGTCAAATTTTTGAGGTAAGAAAAATATGATAATTCAATGCATAATCCCAAATATGAAACTGACTGTCTGAAAATAAGGAAAGTTGAACATTCTGAGTCAAGGCAAATAAATGTTTGAATACATATATTTAGAACTTTATAAATAAAGTGCCCAACCATAGCTTAGAGTGTCACAGAAAATAAGACTTACTTACCCCAGGACACTCATCTACATGTTTGTAGAAAGCCAAACCAGTACTGAAACGAGAATCAGTAGAGGTAATGGTAAATATAAGAGCATATCGTCGATCTGAAAAGGGAGGTAAGAGATGAATCTCTACGACCGATAACAGAGAACCTTATGAAATAGACCCCGTAGAAGGAGATCACTGCATTCAATAGGCAATACTCTCTTCACATCCCTCTGACATTCACTGCACGCTGAGAGGAAAACCGGGCTCCAACTTGCTGCGGAGCGCATATCAACGTAGAATCTAGCACAAACTTACTTCACCACCTCCCTTGGAGGCAAAGTTTGTAAAACTGATTTGTGGGTGTGGTGAGGGGTGTATTTATAGGCATTTTAAGGTTTGGGAAACTTTGCCCCTCCTGGTAGGAATGTATATCCCATACGTCACTAGCTCATGGACTCTTGTTAATTACATGAAAGAAAACCGGAAATTACACACTCGCATCACTGATGACGCAGCCGAGTGAAAAGTCTCGGCGTTACGTATGACTGCGGAAATGACGAAGTTGCGTCATAAACGTATTTTTTCGCGCCAAAAATATTGTCGCGCCAAGAATGACGCAATAAAGTTTAGCATTTGACGCACCCGCGGGCCTAATACCCGCAATTGCAAGAAGTAGTCAATTTGAAAAAAGACTAAACCCCAGGTAAGAAATAAATTTCTAAAAATGTTTATATTCCCAAATATGAAACTGACAGTCTGCAGAAGGAAATAAATGAACCTGACTCATGGCAAATATAAGTACAATACATATATTTAGAACTTTATATAAATGCATAAAGTGCCAAACCATAGCTGAGAGTGTCTTAAGTAATGAAAACAAACTTACCAAAAGACACCCATCCACATATAGCAGATAGCCAAACCAGTACTAAAACAGTTATTAGTAGAGGTAATGGTAAATTGAGAGTATATCGTCGATCTGAAAAGGGAGGTAGGAGATGAATCTCTACGACCGATAACAGAGAACCTATGAAATAGACCCCCATTAGGGAAATCATCGTATTCAAATAAGTGATACTCCCTTCACGTCCCTCTGACATTCGCTGTACTCTGAGAGGAATCGGGCTTCAACAATGCTGAGAAGCGCATATCAACGTAGAAATCTTAGCACAAACTTACTTCACCACCTCCATAGGAGGCAAAGTTTGTAAAACTGAATTGTGGGTGTGGTGAGGGGTGTATTTATAGGCATTTTGAGGTTTGGGAAACTTTGCCCCTCCTGGTAGGATTGTATATCCCATATGTCACTAGCTCATGGACTCTTGCCAATTACATGAAAGAAATACATTTTTGCTGACAGTTTATTTATCTATTTGATTGTCTAAGCAGAATACTTAACAATTACCAAAAGCTGTTACAGTTATCTTAGGCTATACTCTTTGACAGCTCACAGCATTATTTATGAATACTGTTTTGGTTTCCCAAATTTCTCCATCTTCACCACAATGACTTGACTAATCAACTCTTGTGAAAGCAGTGAAGTGTACAGATTTATTTTCTGGATAATGCAAATGATTTTATCTAAGTGTTAATTGTGGAGAACAAAACAAATAATAAAAGCAAACTAATTATTGTAATTAACTGCTACATGCAAAGCTAACATCTGAAAATGCAGGTAAACTTTTTGTCTCAACAGCCTAGGGGGAACGATGCTCTTTCACAAAGGATAAGCAAATTATCAGAAAATGACATTTAAGTACCAGTTCCACACATGCAGACATCACATAGATATACTTTTCTAAAGAATATGCCATACAAAATTATACTAACTGGTATATCCACCTTAGATGTGTTTTGGCACCATGACAGCTATGTCCTGTGCATCTCTACCTGCAACAGATTACAGCAAATTAAAGCCTCTAGCACGGTAGTTCTAATGTCCCAACACGTCCCAAATGCCTACGAGGCATTCCTTTCCAAAGCAAAGTGCTAATGGTTCCATAAACTTTTAACCTTAATAAAAAATAAAGTGAAAGAAAAAAAAAAAAGAAACTCTATCTCTTAAACCTTAGGAGAAAACTGTGTAAATGAAATTTGACATTGGCGGATTTTCTGCTGTCTCAGTCTGGTTTTTATACATAAATATATATCTTTGCTACTAATAATAAAACTATACTTTTAATATTTTCACAAAAAAAGTTAAATTACTTATTTTGTGAACTTTCAAACGTCTGCTCCAAGCCAACTGTTATAGATTTTCCAGTTATTTCCAACAATACTGAATCATCTTTCAAGCAGGGCAGCTCTATAGGGTCAGTGACCAAAGTGCAGAAGTATTGTTAAAGGGAAAGTATTGTTACATGGACGAGAAAGTCAAAAAATAAACTTTGTGTGTTCCAGTTGGGTGGGGGCAGTGTAAGACTGCAATATTATAACACTTTGTCTTATATATAAAAATATTACTTAATCTATCAAATCACAAAATAATTGCATAATTTAAAATAAATTGATTTAATGGTAATTTGTGTAAAAAGCCTTGAAAAAAACATTTGTTTAACATTATCTTACATTTTAGCTGGGTGGTGAGTAAAATTAGCTGGATTGTTTCATTGTTAAAGGGATACTAAACCCAATTTTTATATTTCCTGATTCAGAAAGAACATGAGATTTTAAGCACCTTTCTAATTTACTCCTATTATCAATTTTTCTTTGTTCTCATGCTATCTTGATTTGAAAAAGCGGTACTGTAAGCTTTAGAGCCAGACCATTTTTTGTTCAGCACATGGGTAGCACTTGCTGATTTGTGGCTAAATGTAGCAAACCAATCAGCAGCTCTACCAAGGTGCTGAACTAAAAATGGGCCGGCTCCTAACCTTTTATTACTGCTTTTTCAAATCAAGATAACATGAGAACAATGAAAAATTGATAATAGGAGTAAATTAGAAAGTTGCTTAAAATTGCATGCTCAATCTGAATCATGAAAGAAAAAATGAGGGGTTAGTATCCCTTTAAATAGGTCCTGGGGAGAACACTGACATTTCTTGATTCTGATAGAAGCACACCATTTGAAAAAAATTAAATAAACTTTCCAATTTACTCCTTTTTTTTACATTGACCTCTTTCTCTGATCATCCTTTCTTGAAATGTAGCTTGTTTGCATGAGAGCATACTGAGGTAGGCTCAGGACAGTGAATCGTATCACAACAGTGTTTGCAGCAATGTTATTCATATAGTTCTCAGGACACATGCTTGCTCAAGAGCCTATTTAGATAAGCTCTCATCGATACCAGCAACAAAAGATCCCAAGTGAAAGAGTCAAATTTATTAACAGAAGTAAATTGCAAAGTTGCCTTCTTTTTTTTTTTTAATTGTATGCTCAATGTCAGTGTTTCTCAACGGCGGCCCTCATGTCCCCCCCAACAGGCCAGGTTTTCATCATAGCTGAACCAGAGCATAGGTGAAGTAATCAGCTGATCAGTAACACCATGGTTACTAACCTGCACTCACCCATAAGCTATAATGGAAACCTGGCCTGGGGGTACCTGAGAACCACGGTTGAGAAACAATGCTCTATGTGAATCATGAAAGTGTCAATTTAACTTCTATGTCCCTCTAATTTAAATAAATGTACAATATTTCTATATAAAAAAACATTAAAAGGGACATTGTACACTAGATTTTTCTTTGCATGAATGTTTTGTAGATGATCTATTTATATAGCCCATCTGGTAGTGTTTTTGTTGTTTAATTTATAGTTTTGCTTATTTTGTAAGAACATTGTGCTGATTTTCAGACTCCTAACCAAGTCCCACAGTGCCAGATGTATATGTGCCTTTACAGACTCCTGCAGGCTGTTATCTGTCTTTTTATTTGCAGGGTAGGGGGTGGGGGCAGTGTCTGCTCTTCTTGTTTACCCAGCCACTTTCAGTAGGTTTCCCAGACTACATCATCAACAGTGCTAAACTGGGAGCTTCTAAGTATGTTTTTAAAGGTTTTATACTGTATGTTTAGATCAGTATCTGTGCATATTCTTCTTTATAGTAACTGTATTAAATGCAGTTATATGAAAACTGGCATCTACTGTCCCTTTAATAACAATTACAAGAAAAGCGTTAACGCTCCCGCTCAAGCGCTAACTGCGCTAAAAGTAAGCTTTTTGTGCACATTGGGTAGCACCTGTATTACAAGTTGAAAGTAAACTGTGTTTTGCTCATGCTCTAATCCCCCAAGAGTAAAAAGCCATACTTACAATATCGTGCGCACAATAACAAATTCCTCCATATTAGTTAGCAGAGCAAAAAATGTGGGGAAAAACACCCCCACTTGCGGGCAAAACCCGATCTCATATTCTCAAGTGCGCTAACCCGACATGAAAAATATGAATATTTCACATTCCAATGTTCTTCACATAGAAGAATATGTTCTAGTTATTCATAAATATCTTATGGTATTATGGTGCACTATAAATACCTATAGATAGATAGATAGATAGATAGATAGATAGATAGATAGATAGATAGATAGATAGATATTTAAAAATACTTAGAACATATTCCCATGTGTGAAGAACATTGGAATCTGAATATTTACAGTACAAACACTTTATTAAATACTAGTCCTAAAGCCTGTGTACACGGGCCATTTTTTGTAGTACAACGGTCCCACTCTTGCTCTCTCCCCCTCTCTTTTGCTCTCTCTCCCCCTCTTTTGCTCTCTCTCCCCCCTCTTTTGCTCTCACTCCCCCCTTTTTTGCTCTTTTCCCCTCCCCTCTTTTGCTCTCTCTCTCCCCTCTCTTTTACTCTCTCTCCCCCCTCTTTTGCGCTCTCTCCCCCCTCTTTTGCGCTCTCTCCCCCCTCTTTTGCGCTCTCTCCCCCCTCTTTTGCTCTCTCTCCCCCCTCTTTTGCTCTCTCTCCCCCTCTTTAGCTCTCTCTCGGCCACGCACCCCTCACGCCTGGCCACGCACCCCTCACGGACGCTCCCGTCGGCCACACACCCCTCACGGGCGCTCCCGTCTGGCCACGCCCCCAACACACACGCTCCCGCCCGGCCATGCCCCAAAAAAGGCCTGTCCGGCCACGCCCCCCACCATGGCCACATCGGCCCACTATCTCTGCTGCTCAAGTCCAGGTATGTTTGTCCTTGCACAGTCTCTACTGCAGTCATCTGACAAACATACCTGGCCTTTTATTATATGGGATGTTTTTACATGTTTTCATCTACTTAACTGCAATGGGCTCCAATGCACTTATATATATATATATGTGAGACTCTTCTACCACAAATTCTCTTCCCCATAAACAACACTTTCAGCGCTGCAATAGGTCTGTCAGACATGTGCAATATTCTCTATTGCAGTGCTTTCCAAACTGTGTGTCATGACACATTAGTGTGTCGCCAGCAGTGTGTAGGTGTGTCCCTGCTTCAGCACAAATTTTTTGAATTTATATATTATTTTTTTTTAAATGTTTTTGGTTTTTGCCTTTTCGTCTGCCTGCTAAGGCATATCATACGGTTGACACATGATTGATACCTAGTGGGTCACAGATCATCTTAACCTATTGGCGCAGCTCAGCGGGAACTGAAACTATTCCCATTGGTGGCTTTGATGGCACATTGGCTCCTGACTGTACGTGTAGTCTCCTCAATTGGCTTGTGACTGTATGTGTAGTCAGTGAGTGGGACAGCTGCTTGATGATGAAATGCGAGTGTCTTTATTTAATCCACCAAATATTCAGAAACTGTGTTCATCCCATCAACCTCATACATCCCATTAAAATAGTAAGTAGCTATTGGTGTTATTAAACTTTTTTTTATTCTGGCACATACTTACTGTTACTTGTAAATACATTTTGTTATATAATTTATGTATGCGTACGTATCTCTTAAAACAAGTTAGTTTAACCTCCTGTTTGCTAGTACAACTGAATTACTGTGTCGCGAAATAATGTAGGTCTAAAAAGTGTGTCACCAACATGAACAGTTTGGAAAGCTCTGCTCTATTGAGAAGCAGATGGGTTTTACTGGGCCCCCAAAACTCTATATTTGATTTCTAGTGCTTAGATCTCTTCATTCTGTTTACCCACCAATCCCTTTACTGCAGCCAAACAAACTGAGATCCTCCCGGCTCGCTGACATTGTCAACATTATAGCACCTATTACAGTATGTTTAACAGTGACTAAATGTCATTCTTAGCAAACATATAGCTATTTGATAGAGATTTCATTTATGTGTAAAAAAAATTAGCTGCTCGTACCTGCGCTCCGTAGGTTGGGGTCTAGGTCTGGCATCTCTTTTGCAGCTTCTGGACTCACACTGTATATGGAAGCACCTGCCTCATTGGTGATACTAAAAATAACCAGAAAACACAAAACAAATAATAAACAAACAAAAATATTAGTAATTCAACAAAGTCAGAGAATTAGAAGTTTCATTTGAAATCATTACATTATTAACGTGGTTGATGCCATATAGAGTGGAAAGAAAATAGCAGCAGCATAGTCAATATGTTCATATGGAAAACGGCACAATTTACCCAGCTGTGGGATCATTCCCTTTGATATTTATCTGGATATAAGCTACTAACATTCAGTAATATTTCAGCCCAGTTACATATATCAAACACACCTATCAACAGGATGTGAAAATGGCAATATCATATTCACTGTAAATAAAGTATTAGGTGTAACTGCCCTATTTCTTATCACTCTCTATATTAACTGTGGAGCAGGAATCTCAAATGTAGCGTACATCCATTGCTGTACAGGGGAGTCACAGCTGAGTACTCTTTCTTTGCCTACACAATTAACAGTCCTTATGTTTGAAGACAGTCATTAATTGCTGTACTTTTAGTTTAAAAAGTGTGTGTAACTTTGCGCCGTGTGTTGTTTAACCCTTAAAGGGACATCAAATCCAATTTTTTTCTTCCATGATTCAGATAGAACATACAATTTTAAACAACTTCTATTATCATTTTTTTTTCTTGTTACTCTTTGTTGAAAAGCAGGAAGGTAAGTTTGGGAGTGTGCAGGTGCCTGCAGTACTATATAGAAAAACAGATTGCGAGGCAGCAGATGTAAAAAGTTAAAAAACAGAATTTATGCTTACCTGATAAATTACTTTCTCTTGCGGTGTATCCAGTCCACGGCTTCATCCTTTACTTGTGGGATATTCTCATTCCCTACAGGAAGTGGCAAAGAGAGCACAAAGCAGAGATGTCCATATAGCTCCCCCTCTAGCTCCACCCTCCAGTCATTCGACCAAAGGTTAGGAAGAAAAAGGAGAAACCATAGAGTGCAGTGGTGACTGTAGTTTAAACAAAAATTTTTATACCTGACTTAAATGCCAGGGCGGGCCGTGGACTGGATACACCGCAAGAGAAAGTAATTTATCAGGTAAGCATAAATTCTGTTTTCTTTTGCAAGGTGCATCCAGTCCACGGCTTCATCCTTTACTTGTGGGATACCAATACCAAAGCTTTAGGACACGGATGAAGGGAGGGAACAAGACAGGTACCTTAAACAGAAGGCACCACTGCTTGCAAAACCTTTCTCCCAAAAATAGCCTCTGAAGAAGCAAAAGTATCGAATTTGTAAAACTTGGCAAAAGTATGCAGTGAAGACCAAGTCGCTGCCTTACAAATCTGTTCAACAGAAGCCTCATTTTTGAAAGCCCATGTGGAAGCCACTGCTCTGGTAGAATGAGCAGTAATTCTTTCAGGAGGCTGCTGGCCAGGAGTCTCATAGGCCAAACGGATGATGCTTTTCAGCCAAAAGGAAAGAGAGGTAGCAGTCGCTTTCTGACCTCTCCTCTTACCAGATTAGATAACAAACAAGGAAGATGTTTGTCTGAAATCCTTAGTTGCTTGTAAATAGAACTTTAAAGCACAAACTACATCAAGATTGTGTAACAGACGTTCCTTCTTCGACAAAGGATTAGGACACAGAGAAGGAACAACTATTTCCTGGTTAATATTCTTGTTAGAAACAACTTTAGGAAGAAAACCAGGCTTGGTACGCAAAACTACCTTATCTGCGTGGAACACCAGGTAAGGTGAGTCACACGGTAAGGCAGATAATTCTGAAACTCTTCGAGCAGAAGAGATAGCTACTAAAAACAAAACTTTTCAAGATAACAACTTAATATCTATGGAATGTAAAGGTTCAAACGGAACCCCTTGAAGAACTGAAAGAACTAGATTTAGACTCCATGGTGGAGCCACAGGTTTATAGACAGGCTTGATTCTGACTAAAGCCTGAGCAAACGCTTGAACGTCTGGTACCTCTGCCAGACGCTTGTGTAAAAGGATAGACAGAGCTGATATTTGTCCTTTTAAGGAACTAGCTGACAAACCTTTCTCCAATCCTTCTTGGAGAAAGGACAATATCCTGGGAATCCTAATCTTACTCCATGAGTAACCCTTGGATTCACACCAACAAAGATATTTCCGCCATATCTTATGGTAGATTTTTCTGGTGACAGGCTTTCTAGCCTGAATCAGAGTATCTATAACTGACTCAGAGAACCCACGCTTTGATAGAATTAAGCGTTCAATCTCCAAGCAGTCAGACGTAGAGAAACTAGATTTGGATGCTTGAACGGACCCTGTATTAGAAGATCCTGCCTCATTGGCAGTGTCCATGGTGGGACAGATGACATGTCCACTAGGTCTGCATACCTAGTCCTGCGTGGCCACGCAGGCGCTATCAGAATCACCGAAGCCTTCTCCTGCTTGATTCTGGCGACCAGACATGGGAGGAGAGGAAACAGTGGAAAAACATAAGCCAGATTGAATGACCAAGGCGGTGCTAGAGCATCTATCAATTCCGCCTTGGGGTCCCGGGACCTGGACCCGTAGAGAGGAAGTTTGGCGTTCTGACGGGACGCCATCAGATCCAATTCTGGAGTGCCCCATAGCCGAGTCAACTGGGCAAATACCTCCAGGTGGAGTTCCCACTCCCCCGGGTGAAAAGTCTGACGACTTAGAAAATCCACCTCCCAGTTGTCTACTCCTGGGATGTGAATTGCTGAGAGATGGCAGGAGTGATCCTCCGCCCACCTGATTATTTTGGTTACTTCCGTCATCGCTAGGGAACTCTTTGTTCCCCCCTGATGATTGACGTAAGCTACAGTCGTGATGTTGTCCGACTGAAATCTGATGAATTTGGCCGCAGCTAGTTGAGGCCATGCCTGAAGAGCGTTGAATATCGCCCTCAGTTCCAGAATGTTTATCGGGAGAAGCGTTTCTTCCCGAGACCATAAGCCCTGAGCTTTCAGGGAGTCCCAGACCGCACCCCAGCCTAACAGACTGGCGTCGGTCGTTACAATGACCCACTCTGGTCTGCGGAAACATATTCCCTGAGACAGGTGGTCCTGAGACAACCACCAGAGAAGAGAATCTCTGGTCTCCTGGTCCAACTGAATTTGAGGAGACAAATCTGCATAATCCCCATTCCACTGTTTGAGCATGCATAGTTGCAGTGGTCTGAAGTGTATCCGAGCAAAAGGGACTATGTCCATTGCCGCTACCATTAATCCGATTGCCTCCATGCACTGAGCTACAGATGGCCGAGGAATGGAATGAAGAACTCGGCAAGTAGTTAAAAGTTTCAACTTTCTGACCTCCGTCAGAAATATTTTCATTTCTACCGAATCTATTAGTGTTCCTAGGAAGGGAAACCTTGTGAGTGGGGACAGAGAACTCTTTTTGACGTTTACCTTCCACCCGTGAGACCTCAGAAAGGCCAATACAATCTCGGTGTGAGCCTTGGCTCTGTGAAAGGACGGCGCCTGAATTAAGATGTCGTCCAAATAAGGCGCCACTGCTCTGCCCCGCGGTCTTAGAACCGCCAGAAGGGACCCTAGCACCTTTGTGAAAATTCTGGGAGCAGTGGCTAAACCGAAAGGAAGAGCCACAAACTGGTAATGCTTCTCTAGGAAAGCAAACCTGAGGAACTGATGATGATCTTTGTGGATAGGGATATGCAGGTACGCATCCTTTAGATCCACGGTAGTCATATATTGACCTTCCTGGATCATTGGTAAGATTGTCCGAATGGTCTCCATCTTGAATGATGGGACTCTGAGGAATCTGTTTAGAATTTTTAGATCCAGGATTGGTCTGAAAGTTCCTTCTTTTTTGGGAACCACAAACAGGTTTGAGTAAAAACCCCGACCTTGTTCTGCAATTGGAACTGGGTATATCACTCCCATCGTATGTAGATCTTCTACACAGCGTAAGAACGCCTCTTTCTTTGTCTGTAGACAGACGAGAAATGTGGAACCTTCCCCTTGGAGGGGAGTCCTTGAATTCTAGAAGATATCCCTGGGAAACAATCTCTAATGCCCAGGATATCGTGAACATCTCTTGCCCAGGCCTGAGCGAAGAGAGAGAGTCTGCCCCCCACTAGATCCGGTCCCGGATCGGGGGCTACCCCTTCATGCTGTCTTGGTAGCAGCTGCAGGCTTTTTGGCCTGTTTACCCTTGTTCCAGCCCTGGTAAGGCTTCCAGGTTGCCTTGGGCTGTGAAGCGTTACCCTCTTGCTTTGCAGCTGTAGAGGCTGAAGCCGGACCGCTCCTGAAGTTACGAAAGGAACGAAAATTAGCTTTGTTTCTAGCCTTCTGTTAAGAAAAAACAAAGGAAGAGGCGCCAATGGTGCAGATCAATGGTGTTTCTTAAAGGAGGGCGATATTAGATGAACACAGGGTACTCACATCTGTAAAAGGCAATCTATTATGCCAGTAGGAGCAGGCTGGATTTTATCAGCAATCCAGCTAGCTGATCGTAAGGGCAGCTCTCTAACGACATCCAATAGGAGACAATCTGTAGAAAAAAGCAGTAGATAGAGGCGCCAATGGTGCAGATCAATGGTGATTCAGTAGCACTTATAACCAATGATATGCAGGGTACTCACATGTGTAAAAGGCAATCACTTATGCCTATAGGGACAGGTTGCATTTTAACAGCAATCCAGCTGGATCAGATGGATTGTGCCTTTTACACATGTGAGTACCCTGCATATCATTGGTTATAAGTGCTACTGAATCACCATTGATCTGAACCATTGGCGCCTCTATCTACTGCTTGTTTCTAGACTTAAAGGGCTTGTCCTGAGAGAGCATGGCCCTTTCCCCAGGTGATTTCTGAAATAATCTCTTTCAATTCTGGCCCGAAAAGGGTCTTTCCCTTGAAAGGGATATTTAATCATTTGGATTTTGACGACACATCGGCCGACCATGACTTGAGCCAAAGCGATCTGCGCGCCCTAATGGCGAAACCTGATTTTTTTGCCGCTAACTTAGCTAATTGCAAGGCGGCGTCTGTGATAAAAGAATTAGCCACCTTTAGAGCCTTAATTCTATCCATAATTTCGTCATATGAGGTCTCCGTCTGGAGCGACTCCTCCAGCGCCTCAAACCAGAAAGCCGCTGCAGTAGTTACAGGAATAATGCAGGCAATAGGTTGGAGAAGGAAACCTTGTTAAACAAAAATTTTCTTAAGTAAACCTTCTAATTTTTTATCCATAGCATCTTTAAAAGCACAACTGTCTTCAATTGGTATGGTTGTGTGCTTAGAAAGTGAAGAAACAGCCCCCTCTACCTTAGGGACCATCTGCCACGAGTCCCGCCTGGGATCAGTTATGGGGAACATCTTCTTAAAAATATGGGGGGGAACAAAAGGGACACCTGGTCTATCCTACTCCCTAGTAACAATATCCGCAACCCTTTTAGGGATCGGAAACGCATCAGTGTATACAGGGACCTCTAGGTACTTGTCCATTTTACACAATTTCTCTGGGACCACCATAGGGTCACAATCATCCAGAGTGGCTAATACCTCCCTGAGAAATACGCGGAGGTGTTCCAGTTTAAATTTAAATGCTAATGAATCTGACTCCTTTCCTGAGTCGGAAATTTCTCCCTCAGACATCAAATCCCTCACCCCCACTTGTGTTGTGAGGGTACATCAGATAAGGCTACCAAAGCTTCAGACTGCTCATAATCTGTTCTTAAAACAGAGCTATCGCGCTTTGCAGGAAAAACTGGCAGTTTGGATAGAAAGGCCGCAAGGGAATTATCCATGACTGTCGCTAGTTGTTGCAATGTAATAGGGGCAGACGCACTAGAGGTACTAGGCATCGCTTGAGCGGGCATAACTGGTTGTGACACATGGGGAGAGGTAGGCGGACTATCCTCACTACCTTCAGCCTGAGAATCATCTAGGGCCACACTTTTAAGTGCAACAATATGATCTTTAAAGTGTATAGACATATTAGTGCAATTGGGACACATTCTGAGAGGGGGTTCCACCATGGCTTCTAAACACATTGAACAAGGATTTTCCTTAGTGTCAGACATGCTTAACAGACTAGTAGCATACACAAGCAGGCTTGGAAAACACTTTAATCAAATAAAAAACACAATTTGAAAAAACGTTACTGTGCCTTTAAGAAATAAAAAGATCACACAATTTTACAAAACAGTGAAAAATGCACCAATCCTTTTGAAATTTTCACAGTATGTACCTAAGGCTTTAATATGATTGCACGGCAAGTTTCAGAACGATTAGCCCCTTACGCCCAAACCGGAGCAGCCTAAAGCCAACAACCAGTTAATTAACTACAGCACCTTGCCACAGCTTACTGCTGTGGCCCTACCTGCCCTTAGGGATCAGTTTTTGGGAAATAAAGCTTCTTCTAGGTCCTCAATCAGCAGCTGGACCCTCCATGTGAAGCAGCATAAAACAGCCTTTCAATTCTAACTGCACATCTGAGGCGCAAAATTAGGCCCCTCCCACTCCACTCCGGAGTTGTGAGGCCTACAAACATTACTTCTAAGTGACTAAATGTATGCCATGTGGATAATAACCCCAGTAAAACACTCCAAAGTGTTTAAAAAGGTGTCTCCAACGAGTATTTCTTAAATAAATAATCGATTGCCCTGCATTAGTGTCAACCAGCCTAATTAGCCCTGTTATGTAAGCATTCAATTCTATACTAAGTCTCAAAACATAGCTTACCCTCCCCACATGGGGATCTTGTCAGTCTTCTAGCATTATCTCAGTCTTGTCTAGAAATAAATGACTGAACATACCTCATTGCAGTCAAGCCTGCAAACTGTTCCCCCCAACTGAAGTTTTCTGGTACTCCTCAGTCCAGTGTGGGCTTTAGTTACAACATGCTAAAATCATTTTCCTCTCAGCAGAATTCTTCATCACTTTTCTGCTAGAGAGTAAATAGTACAAACCGGTACCATTTAAAAATAACAAACTCTTGATTGAAGATATAAAACTACAAATCTAACACCACATTCACTTTACCCTCCCGTAGAGACCCTAGTGCTTAGAGCCGGCAAAGAGAATGACTGGGGGGTGGAGCTAGAAGGGGAGCTATATGGACAGCTCTGCTGTGTGCTCTCTTTGCCACTTCCTGTAGGGAATGAGAATATCCCACAAGTAAAGGATGAAGCGGTGGACTGGATACACCTTGCAAGAGAAATTAACTTTTATTAATTACGTTAAAATGGCATACAAACAGGGTCAAGAGGCCAGTGCAGCACCGGTCTTACGCGTTTCAGCTTGCGCCTTCCTCATAGACCATCGGAGATAAAAATAAGATCCTTTATCGTAGGGAGGCTTTTTGGATTTTTAAGACGCAGACACGCTTGCCTAAAGGATTTAATTTTCTGATCTTATCAATCATTGGGAATAATTATGTTATCCTTATTAGTCCAAGTTACTATTGTATATATATATATATATATATATTTATATAATTTATTGCAGGGGCGTATTAAGGCATAGGCCAACAAGGCCGGTGCCTAGGGCAGCAGATTTTTAAGGGGCAGCAGAATTTTGAGTCCCTAGGGCCACTCTACTGAACTCAGGGCCGGTGGCTAAATCAACCAATTACTAATGACTTAAATGGCTGGCCCGGCTATTGCTATCCTATGGGATTGTATGTGGATGCGCATGACGTGGTAACAGTGGAGGCGGAGCTCACTTGCGCAGCCTGGCCTGGACTGAGAGGGAATGCGGTATTCTTCCTGGCTCCACCACGTGATTGAGACTCACACAGACTACACAGTGCAGTGTACACTACAACGTGACCACTGTGAAACAGCATATGCCTTTCTCCCTTCAATACATCTTCATTAGGCATTAAAATACTTAAACGGATTAGTCACTAAATACTTGTTTCGATCCCCGCGCTCCTAGCTGAGCTTTCAATTTTCCAAAACCTTGTGGATTTTCTAATAAATCAAAGTAAATCTGAGATCCTAGACTTTGGGCTCCCGGCAAGTTCGGTGACACATCAAAAATAATTATCCGCTCAGATGGTGTGAGGGCGCTTTGAAGTATCTGGGAATCTATCTTCCTCGCTTCTTTGATAAGATATTCCAGGTTAACTTTCTTCCCATTAAAACCACAATATTGCGTGATCTGTCATCCTGGAAAGCAAAAAGATTATCTTGGTGGGGTCGGATTAACACCATAAAAATTAATATTTTCCCTAGACTGCTTTATATTATGGGATCTCTCCCAATCCCTATTCCCCCCAAATATCTCCCCCAGGTTTAGAATTTATTCAGTAATTTTGTATGGAATAACAAACCGCCAAGAATCAACAAAAATACCATGTTCTTATCGAAACAACATGGTGGGTTGAGCCTACCCAACCTAGAGAAGTATAGAAACTCTATCTTCCTCCAGAGAATTCTGGATTGGAGGGTGGGAACATCACAGAGAAGATGGGTTCAGCTAGAAAGACAATTGAATCCGGACATCCCGCTCCCTAGCCTATGCTGGTGCTCAGATTTTTCTGAGAAAATGAAGCGGCTCACGAATCCTATCACCAAGGAGACTGCCCTACAATGGGACTAAATCTTCACACGTAATCCATACCTCTCCTCCAATCCTGGCCCTTTGACATCTTTACTACACAACCCAGAATTTTCCCTGACATTACTAAGTAATTTGACATCCCCACCCATGACTGTAAAGGACATACCTATACATAGTATAACTGTTAATGAATCTATTTGCACGCAAGAACAGCTTATACAGAAGGGATTTGAATGGGCACACAACTGGTTCTCGTATAGACGATTACACAATTATATTTGCCCTTATAAGTATAAGAACAATATTACCCGATCTCCCACGAACCTGGAGAAACTTTACTTAATAGATACCCCAATAAAACACTCCCTTTCTATTATATATAAAATATTAATCCAGCCCCCTCCAGGGAACCTACCTTATTCCATCTAGATGTGGGATAGAGAATTAGGGAAAATAATTCTTCCTCAGACGGCGACCAATATATTTTTGAATACGAAAAAATCCTCTATCTCAGCCTCCATTCTAGAGACCAATTATAAGATTCTACATTGCTGGTATTTAACCCCTCATAGGCTTCACCGCCTGTTCGCCTCAACCAGCAATAAATGTTGGAGATGTGGTCATGTAGGTAGTGGAATGGGGCACATGTGGTGGTGGTGCTCCCAACTAAAGCACTATTGGTATGAGGTTATACATGAAGTTGAAACGATCTTGCAGATCTCAATACCTGCAAGATTAAGCTGCCATGTAGATCCCTATTCCCCCTGTTTCGTATTTTCACAAATAGCGTTAAAGTGTTAATAGCTAGTTCATGGAAGACTTAAGACTTCCCCACACTGAGTGATTGGCGCGACAAGGTCTCCGAGCTACTGGAACTTGAGGAATATTCTGCCTATAAGAAAAAAACTACAGACAACTTTATTGTTTTACAAGCTATATGGGACAACTATAAAAGGTCCTTAAACATTTCCCCTCGCTACTAGTTTAACCTATCCGGCACCTAGATAGACACCATCTGGTTATGATAGCGACATTCCATAATCGCTTACCCTCACTTTATGCATATAATTCCGAGACTGGACACCTTTTATTTTTCTCTTCATTTTCTGGTTATATTTATTTTTATTCTTAATTCATTTTGTTATATTTTAGAGTATTTTGTTGATTCTTCTTATTTCATTTATCTGTTATATTGTTATGTTATAACTTTCCTTTTCATAGCAAAAAAGGAAAAAGACATTGGAGATTGTAGACTTGTGCAAGGCTTGTAACTCATTTCATGTTTGTTAATGTGTACTGTAAATATATATATTAGTGCATTTTAATTTTGAATAGAAACATTTTATGACCATTCATGTGAAAAGCAAAGGTCCACTAAATGAGAACTGAATGTTTGTAAAGTTAAAGAAATTTACAAACATAACAATGCCATCTTGGACAAAATACAAAAGCTTAAGGAAGATGATTATTTTCTAACCTGGAATGTACTGATGAAGATGCCAGTTTCTATTAAACCTGAAAACCAAAAAAAAAAAAAAACACACCACACCCACTACCCGCCTACTCCACATCCACTACCCCACCCCCTCTTTGCATATGTTTAGCTATTGTGAAGCATCATATTGTACTTTTAAAAAGGTAAATATACCATCTATAAAAAAACATAAGTATACCTCAATATACTAATATTCCGATATAAATGCATTTATGTCCATCATAAAAGTTCATATTTGGAGGGCAGAAACAAAATGATTAATTAATTTATTTTATGGTGATGGGTAAAGGTAATTTATTTTATTACTCCTGGGATTCAACTCCTGGTAACTAGGAGGCGGCAAAGATTAACAAAAATCCAAGAGTATGTAATACCTCCCAACTCTCTGGTATGCCAGTCTCACATCTAGCCAGGCAAGTAGAGGTAGAAAAAAAGCAGGAAAAATGAGGTGCAAACAAGAAATGACGCTATGAAAAATGTAATCACATACTCATGGGAACTAATATCCAAACTGTGGAGTCCACAAATAATTTGGGCAGGACAAACATTTCTGAAAAAAGCAGGCACCTAATTTCCAGACACTGCTGCCTGGAGGACTTCCTACCAAAGCCGCTTCAGAAGAAGCAAAAACATCAAAGTGGAAAAATTTTGTAAAAGTAAGTAAGGATAGTCATAAAGTTCCACACCTCCAAATATCCCCTATACAGCGCTCAAGTAGTCATTAAAACAGGGAGTCCAGGAGCCATCAATTTACTTACATACAATAACATAGACTGTATGTGGCAACTCTTAGGATAAAACAGTACCTTGTACTCCGAATGTTACCGTCCCGCACTACTTGCTTTAGGCATTCACCTGCGGTCTCGATCCGAATCTTTCAGCTTCAGGCTTCCCCTAGATCAACGTCATCACCGGTAAGTGAAAACAGCAACGCCTCTCTCTGTAATCAGCAGCTGCTATTAGCGTTGCCCCGCTTATAGACCTTCCGTGGGTCTGTCAACAGTATCCAAATCCAAGGAAAAAAGAATAGTCTATGAGTAAGGCAGTAGCTGAAACATGTTAGGCCGCTGCTGCTCTGGCTCTCCATGTTTTTAATGGACATTTCTGATGTGAATTTTTGATCCTTTTGTACAGGCAATAAACGTTAAGTTTTATACTCTTAGCCTGTTGCCCCGACTCGCAATTCTTTTTTTCTTGGATAAGGATAATCATGTTGCTTCCATGCAAATTTGTTAAATAGAAGCATAAGAAATGGAAACTGATCTAGTCAAATGGGCTGAAATGTGTTTTTGGTGCTGACTTTCCTGCGTCCACATAAGCCTTGCGAATCAAGAGTTTTAGCCAAGAAACTAAAGTTATAGCTGTGGCCTTCTGGCCTTTGTGTGGACTTCAGGAATGAATAGGGAGTAAGAGAAACAAGCTAGCAAAAAATACACTTTAATGTAGTAAATGAGTCATCAAAGGTTCTATATTTAGTGTAGTGGGGACTGTTCCACCATGCACCATAATAAATAATAAATTGACAGACAGAATATTACGAAAAAAATATATATGATTATATATATATATATATATATATATATATATATATATATATATATATATATATATATATATGACAAATTACAGTATACACAGTCAAGGACTTAAAAGAAATGCAAATGTTAACAAAGACCATTTATTACATATACACACATCAAGTTTATTAAATTTAAACAGGCTCTTGAACCTTAAGAAATCTTACCCCCTCCTCACAGAAAAACAGAGATCTTGAGAAGAAATACTACACAAACCTTTACTCCTGGCCACTAAGAAGATTCCCAAAACTCCAAGAGCAATTAAAAATCGCCAAACTCAATTGTAAAATAGTCTGACGTTGTCAGGATGCCAGGAATCAAACTGACGCGAGAAGTGCAAAAATAATCACACCTTTATTAATACAATTCTTTTTTTCTTGGATAAGGATAATCCTGTTGCTTCCATGCAAATTTGTTAAATAGAAGCATAAGAAATGGAAACTGATCTAGTCAAATGGGCTGAAATGTGTTTTTGGTGCTGACTTTCCTGCGTCCACATAAGCCTTGCGAATCAAGAGTTTTAGCCAAGAAGCTAAAGTTATAGCTGTGGCCTTCTGGCCTTTGTGTGGACCTCAGAAATGAATAGGGAGTAAGAGAAACAAGCTAGCAAAAAATACACTTTAATGTAGTAAATGAGTCATCAAAGGTTCTATATTTAGTGTAGTGGGGACTGTTCCACCATGCACCATAATAAATAATAAATTGTCAGACAGAATATTACGAAAAAAATATATGATTTTATATATATATATATGACAAATTACAGTATACACAGTCAAGGACTTAAAAGAAATGCAAATGTTAACAAAGACCATTTATTACATATACACACATCAAGTTTATTAAATTTAAACAGGCTCTTGAACCTTAAGAAATCTTACCCCCTCCTCACAGAAAAACAGAGATCTTGAGAAGAAATACTACACAAACCTTTACTCCTGGCCACTAAGAAAATTCCCAAAACTCCAAGAGCAATTAAAAATCGCCAAACTCAATTGTAAAATAGTCTGACGTTGTCAGGATGCCAGGAATCAAACTGACGCGAGAAGTGCAAAAATAATCACACCTTTATTAATAGCAAAAAATAATAAAAAAAAGTCCACAAGTCAAATAACAAGCCAGGAATCAAAACCAGAGCTAGTAGTCAGACGAGCCGAGTCAGGAGCCAAAGTGAATAGTCAGACGAGCCGGAATCAGGAACAAGGAGAAAAGCAGAGTCAGGAACAAGCCAGGGATCAGGAACCAGGAGGGACGTCAGACAGCCAGGTAATACACAGGAGCTCTCACAAACAGGTCTGAGACAACGCAAGGGCAAAGCATACTGAACAGAGGCCCTTTAAATAATAAGTGATGACATCACAATTCTGAGACTGCAACCTGTCTCACATGGATGATGTACACCAGTCTGGCCATAAAAGGAAGTGCAGGAAATGAGCAGCATCACACAGTATACACCAGAGTCAGCAAGAGAGGTGAGTAAAATGGCTGCCAGCAGCACATGGCAAACAAAGCAGGGAAAAAACCCTGACAGACGTACAGCCAAGCAGGAAAAAAAAAAGATAGGTAGGAAAGAACAAGCAAAAAGCAGCAGGAAGAAATGAGGTGTAAACCTGAACTACCGCCAGAAAAATTAGTAAAAAAATAAATAAAAAAAATGGGCAGGTCTCATGGACTCTCATCACCATGAAAGAAATAAATTTATTAGGGAAGTGTAAAACATAATTTATGCTTACCTGATAAATTCCTTTCTTCTGTAGTGTGATCAGTCCACGGGTCATCATTACTTCTGGGATATTACTCCTCCCCAACAGGAAGTGCAAGAGGATTCACCCAGCAGAGCTGCATATAGCTCCTCCCCTCTACGTCACTCCCAGTCATTCGACCAAGGACCAACGAGAAAGGAAAAGCCAAGGGTGAAGTGGTGACTGGAGTATAAATCAATAAATATTTACCTGCCTTAAAAACAGGGCGGGCCGTGGACTGATCACACTACAGAAGAAAGGAATTTATCAGGTAAGCATAAATTATGTTTTCTTCTGTTAAGTGTGATCAGTCCACGGGTCATCATTACTTCTGGGATACCAATACCAAAGCAAAAGTACACGGATGACGGGAGGGATAGGCAGGCTCTTTATACAGAAGGAACCACTGCCTGAAGAACCTTTCTCCCAAAAATAGCCTCCGATGAAGCAAAAGTGTCAAATTTGTAAAATTTGGAAAAAGTATGAAGCGAAGACCAAGTTGCAGCCTTGCAAATCTGTTCAACCGAGGCCTCATTCTTGAAGGCCCAAGTGGAAGCCACAGCTCTAGTAGAATGAGCTGTAATTCTTTCAGGAGGCTGCTGTCCAGCAGTCTCATAAGCTAAACGAATTATGCTACGAAGCCAAAAAGAAAGAGAGGTAGCGGAAGCTTTTTGACCTCTCCTCTGCCCAGAGTAAATGACAAACAGAGAAGACGTTTGTCGAAATTCCTTAGTTGCCTGTAAGTAAAATTTTAGAGCACGGACTACATCCAGGTTGTGCAGTAGACGTTCCTTCTTTGAAGAAGGATTTGGGCATAAGGAAGGAACAACAATCTCTTGATTGATATTCCTGTTAGTAACTACCTTAGGTAAGAACCCAGGTTTAGTACGCAGGACTACCTTATCCGAATGAAAAATCAAATAAGGAGAATCACAATGTAAGGCTGATAATTCAGAGACTCTTCGAGCCGAGGAAATAGCCATTAAAAATAGAACTTTCCAAGATAACAACTTTATATCAATGGAATGAAGGGGTTCAAACGGAACGCCCTGTAAAACATTAAGAACAAGGTTTAAACTCCATGGTGGAGCAACAGTTTTAAACACAGGCTTAATTCTGGCCAAAGCCTGACAAAAAGCCTGGACGTCAGGAACTTCTGACAGACGTTTGTGTAACAGAATGGACAGAGCTGAGATCTGTCCCTTTAATGAACTAGCAGATAAACCCTTTTCTAAACCTTCTTGTAGAAAAGACAATATCCTAGGAATCCTAACCTTACTCCAAGAGTAACCTTTGGATTCACACCAATATAGGTATTTACGCCATATCTTATGGTAAATCTTTCTGGTAACAGGTTTCCTAGCCTGTATTAAGGTATCAATAACTGACTCAGAAAATCCACGTCTTGATAAAATCAAGCGTTCAATTTCCAAGCAGTCAGCTTCAGAGAAGTTAGATTTTGATGTTTGAAGGGACCCTGTATCAGAAGGTACTGTTTCAGAGGTAGAGACCAAGGTGGACAGGATGACATGTCCACCAGGTCTGCAAGTATTTGGGCAAAGACCTCCGGATGAAGTTCCCACTCCCCCGGATGAAAAGTCTGACGACTTAAGAAATCCGCCTCCCAGTTCTCCACTCCCGGGATGTGGATTGCTGACAGGTGGCAAGAGTGAGACTCTGCCCAGCAAATTATCTTTGATACTTCCATCATAGCTAGGGAGCTTCTTGTCCCTCCCTGATGGTTGATGTAAGCTACAGTCGTGATGTTGTCCGACTGAAACCTGATGAACCCCCGAGTTGTCAACTGGGGCCAAGCCAGGAGGGCATTGAGAACTGCTCTCAATTCCAGAATGTTTATTGGCAGGAGACTCTCCTCCTGACTCCATTGTCCCTGAGCCTTCAGAGAATTCCAGACGGCACCCCAACCTAGAAGGCTGGCGTCTGTTGTTACAATTGTCCAGTCTGGTCTGCTGAATGGCATCCCCCTGGACAGATGTGGCCGAGAAAGCCACCATAGAAGAGAATTTCTGGTCTCTTGATCCAGATTCAGAGAAGGGGATAAGTCTGAGTAATCCCCATTCCACTGACTTAGCATGCACAGTTGCAGTGGTCTGAGGTGTAAGCGTGCAAAGGGTACTATGTCCATTGCCGCTACCATTAAGCCGATTACCTCCATGCATTGAGCCACTGACGGGTGTTGAATGGAATGAAGGGTGCGGCAAGCACTTTGAAGTCTTGTTAGCCTGTCCTCTGTCAGGTAAATCTTCATTTCTACAGAATCTATAAGAGTCCCCAGGAAGGGAACTCTTGTGAGTGGAACGAGTGAACTTTTCTTTTCGTTCACCTTCCATCCATGTGACCTTAGAAATGCCAGCACTAACTCTGTATGAGACTTGGCAGTTTGAAAGCTTGAAGCTTGTATCAGAATGTCGTCTAGGTATGGAGCTACCGAGATTCCCCGCGGTCTTAGTACCGCCAGAAGAGCACCCAGAACCTTTGTGAAGATTCTTGGAGCTGTAGCCAATCCGAATGGAAGAGCCACAAACTGGTAATGCCTGTCTAGGAAGGCAAACCTTAGGTACCGATAATGATCTTTGTGAATCGGTATGTGAAGGTAAGCATCTTTTAAATCTACAGTGGTCATGTATTGACCCTCTTGGATCATAGGTAAAATTGTCCGAATAGTCTCCATCTTGAACGATGGAACTCTTAGGAATTTGTTTAGGATCTTTAAGTCCAGGATTGGTCTGAAAGTTCCCTCTTTTTTGGGAACCACAAACAGATTTGAGTAAAACCCCTGTCCCTGTTCCGATCGTGGAACTGGATGGATTACTCCCATTAACAAGAGCTCTTGTACGCAGCGTAGAAACGCCTCTTTCTTTGTCTAGATTGTTGACAATCTTGACAGATGAAATCTCTCTCTTGGAGGAGAGTATTTGAAGTCCAGAAGGTATCCCTGAGATATTATCTCTAGCGCCCAGGGATCCTGAACATCTCTTGCCCAAGCCTGGGCGAAGAGAGAAAGTCTGCCCCCCACTAGATCCGATCCCGGATCGGGGGCCCTCAATTCATGCTGTTTTAGGGGCAGCAGCAGGTTTCCTAGTCTGCTTGCCCTTGTTCCAGGACTGGTTAGGTTTCCAGCCTTGTCTGTAGCGAGCAACAGCTCCTTCCTGTTTTGGTGCAGAGGAAGTTGATGCTGCTCCTGCTTTGAAATTACGAAAGGAACGAAAATTAGACTGTCTAGTCTTGGCTTTGGCTTTGTCCTGAGGCAGGGCATGGCCTTTACCTCCTGTAATGTCAGCGATAATCTCTTTCCACCCGGGCCCGAATAAGGTCTGCCCTTTGAAAGGTATATTAAGCAATTTAGACTTAGAAGTAACATCAGCTGACCAGGATTTTAGCCACAGCGCCCTGCGTGCCTGAATGGCGAATCCTGAATTTTTCGCCGTAAGTTTAGTAAGATGTACTACGGCCTCCGAAATGAATGAATTAGCTAGTTTAAGGACTCTAAGCCTGTCCGTAATGTCGTCCAGAGTAGCTGAACCAATGTTCTCTTCCAGAGACTCAATCCAGAATGCCGCTGCAGCCGTGATCGGCGCAATGCATGCAAGGGGTTGCAATATAAAACCTTGTTGAACAAACATTTTCTTAAGGTAACCCTCTAACTTTTTATCCATTGGATCTGAAAAAGCACAGCTATCCTCCACCGGGATAGTGGTACGCTTAGCTAAGGTAGAAACTGCTCCCTCCACCTTAGGGACCGTTTGCCATAAGTCCCTTGTGGTGGCGTCTATTGGAAACATTTTTCTAAATATCGGAGGGGGTGAGAACGGCACACCGGGTCTATCCCACTCCTTAGTAACAATTTCAGTAAGTCTCTTAGGTATAGGAAAAACCTCAGTACTCGTCGGTACCGCAAAATATTTATCCAACCTACACATTTTCTCTGGTATTGCAACTGTGTTACAATCATTCAGAGCCGCTAACACCTCCCCTAGTAATACACGGAGGTTTTCCAGTTTAAATTTAAAATTTGAAATATCTGAATCCAGTCTGTTTGGATCAGAACCGTCACCCACAGAATGAAGTTCTCCGTCCTCATGTTCTGCCACCTGTGACGCAGTGTCTGACATGGCCCTAATATTATCAGCGCACTCTGTTCTCACCCCAGAGTGATCACGCTTACCTCTTAGTTCTGGTAATTTAGCCAAAACCTCAGTCATAACAGTAGCCATATCCTGTAATGTGATTTGTAATGGCCGCCCAGATGTACTCGGCGCTACAATATCACGCACCTCCCTCTGAGCGGGAGATGTAGGTACTGACACGTGAGGCGAGTTAGTCGGCATAACTCTCCCCTCGTTGTTTGGTGAAATTTGTTCAATTTGTACAGATTGACCTTTATTTAAAGTAGCATCAATACAGTTAGTACATAAATTTCTATTGGGCTCCACTTTGGCATTGCAACAAATGACACAGGTATCATCCTCTGAATCAGACATGTTTAACACACTAGCAAATAAACTTGCAACTTGGAAATACAATTCAATTAGAATAATATTAAAATGTACTGTGCCTTTAAGAAGCACAGAAGATCTATGACAGTTGAAAATTAATAAATTGAAACAGTTATAGCCTCAATCCTTGTAAACAACACAACTTTAGCAAAGGTTTATTCCATTAGCAAAGATAACAAATTCTGAAAGCAGGAAACAAATTACAGAATAAACGTTTTTTATCTCAGTCAAACTATAATTCTCACAGCTCTGCTGAGAGAAATTACCTCCCTCAAAATAAGTTTTGAAGACCCCTGAGCTCTGTAGAGATGAACCGGATCATGCAGGGAATACAATGAGTTGCTGACTGAAATATTTGATGCATAGAAAAAGCGCCAAAAAACGGCCCCTCCCCCTCACACACAGCAGTGAGGGAGAACAGAAACTGTCAGAAAAACAGATTAAGCAACTGCCAAGTGGAAAAATAGTGCCCAAACATTTATTCACACAGTACCTCAGCAAATGAAAACGATTTTACATTCCAGCAAAAACGTTAAACATAATCTCTAGTTATTAAACAGCTTTATGTATTTCTTACAGTGTAATTCTAGTGAAGTACCATTCCCCAGAATACTGAAGTGTAAAGTATACATACATGACATTATATCGGTATGGCAGGATTTTCTCATCAATTCCATTGTCAGAAAATAAAAACTGCTACATACCTCTATGCAGATTCATCTGCCCGCTGTCCCCTGATCTGAAGTTTACCTCACTCCTCAGATGGCCGAGAACAGCAATATGATCTTAACTACTCCGGCTAAAATCATAGCAAAACTCTGGTAGATTCTTCTTCAAACTCTGCCAGAGAGGTAATAACACACTCCGGTGCTATTTTAAAATAACAAACTTTTGATTGAAGATATAAAACTAAGTATAATCACCATAGTCCTCTCACACATCCTATCTAGTCGTTGGGTGCAAGAGAATGACTGGGAGTGACGTAGAGGGGAGGAGCTATATGCAGCTCTGCTGGGTGAATCCTCTTGCACTTCCTGTTGGGAAGGAGTAATATCCCAGAAGTAATGATGACCCGTGGACTGATCACACTTAACAGAAGAAATTATATTTTCATTCATAAAGGTGGTCCACGAGTAATGAGGGCAGGACAAAACATTTTTAAAAAAAAATATATATATATCTTCTAAATTTAAGTTTTTTGTTTTGTTTTTGTAATACCTAATGACCACAAACTACTGCTTAAAGGACTTTCCTACCAAAAGCAGCTTCAGAAGAAGCAAAACATCTAAATGGAAGAATTTGGTAAAGGTATGTAAATCAAATAGACCAAGTAGCTGTCTTGAAAATATGATCAACAGACACCTCATTCTTAAAAGCCCAGGAATTATCAACTGAGCTCGTAGAATGGGCAATAATAAGTTTAAGAGGAGGCTTTCCCGTCTCTAAGTATGCCTTACTAATCAAAAACTTCAGCCAGGAAGCTAAAGAAGCAGCCGTGTCCTTCTGACCCTTTCTAGAACTGAGAAAATGAACAAACAAGAGGATTGTGTAAAATCTTTACTAGCCTGCAAATAGAATTTTTAAGCTCCTCCAACATACAAATTATGAAGAAGCTTCTCCTTGGCTTCTCCTTAGAATTCTTTGGATTAGGACAAAAATAATGGACAACAATCTCCCAATTAATATAGTGTGAAGACACCACTTTAAGAAAGAAATCAAACTTACCGTTCTCAAAACTGCCTTATCCTGAAGAAAAACAAGAAAAGGAGGCTTAAAGGAAAGAGCAGAATCTAGAAGAAGAAAATGCTATAAGAAACAAACTTCTAAGATGAATATATAAATTGTGCATAGGATCAAAAGGATAAAACTGCAAAACTCATAAAACCAAATTAAAGGAATAGTCTAGTCAAAATTAAACTTTCATGATTCAGATAGAGCATGCAATTTTAAGCATATTTCTGATTTACTCCTATTGCCAATTTTTCTTTGTTCTCTTAGCATCTTTATTTAAATGTTAAGCTTAGGAGCCGGCCAATTTTTGGTTCAGCGCCTGCGTAGCACTTGCTGATTGGTGACTACATTTAGATACCAATCAGAAAGTGCTACCCAGGTGCTAAACCAAAAATGGTCCGGCTCCTATGCTTACATTCTTGCTTTTTCAAATAAAGATACAAAGAGAACAAAGCAAAATTGATAATAGGAGTAAATTAGAAAGTTGCTTAAAATTGTATGCTCTATCTGAATCACGAAAGTTTAATTTTGAGTAGACTATTCCTTTAAGGTTCCCAAGGAGGAGAAATTTGTTTAATCACTGGCTTGATCCTGATTAAAGCTTGAACAAAGCTCTGAATGTTAGAACGCTTAGCAATCTTCTTGTGAAACAAGACTGAAAGAGCCAAAATCTGGCCATTTTAAGAACTGGCAGATAAACCTTTATCCAATTCAGCCTTAAGAAATTGAAGAATTCTAGAAATTCAAAAAGAATGCCAGCTAAAGCCTTGTTTCACACACCTGAAATAAAAAACCTTTCAAACCTTATGATAAACATTTCTAGTCACAGGTTTATGAGCCTGAATCAAAGTCTCAATAATAAAATAAGAAAAAAGAAATCTGCCTAAAAACTAGCTGTTTAATCACCAAGAAATCAAGGTGAAAGATTTGAGCTCCCAATGAAAAAACGGATCTTGATATAGAAGGTTGTGGCGCAGAGATAAAGACAGACAATTGGACATCTGCACCAGATCTGCAAAACAAGTTCTGCAAGGCCAAGCTGGAGCATTCAAAACTAATGATAATAATTCCGCTTGATCCTGGCTATCACTTTTGGTAACAGAACAAGAAGAGGAAAGATGTTATCAAAACAACACAACCAAGGTGCTTCAAGAGCATCCACAAACTCGGCCTGAGGATCCCTGGAACTCGCAAAATATGTGGGAAACTTGTTATTCAGCAGAGAAGCCATCAGATCTGTCTCTGGAAGACCCCATCAATCTACTATCTGATTGAAAACTTCCAAATGAAGAGACCACTCCCCCGGATGAAGAGATTGGCGAATGAGAAAATCTGCTTTCCAATTGCTCACCCCTGGAACATGAACTGCTGAGGCTGTACAGAGATTGTAAAAATGTGTGAGATCTCCCTCATTACCAAGGAGCTGCGAGTTCCCCCTTGATGATTGTAAGCCATTGCCTGATTGAAAATACATATAAGTTTCTCTTTTAAAAAGAGGCCAGCTCTGAAGAGCCCTGAAAATTGCATGAGTTCCAGAATATTTAAAGGGAACCTCACCTCCTGAGGAGACCAAATTCCTTGCACCCTCCGAGACCCCCAAACTACACCCCAACCCAAAAGACTTGCATTTCTTGTGATCACAGTACAGTTTGGACAGACAAGAGCAATCAAATGATAATCTATCCACCAGGAAAGAGATTGACTTGCTCTGAAGTCTAGAATAATTTTCTGAGAGGTCAGAGTATGATCCCTATACCACTTATGAAGCAGTCAAAGCTGCAGAGGTTTTATGTAAAACTAAGCAAATGGATTAGTGTCTGATGTTGCTATAATCAAAACTAACATCTCCATGCAAAGAGCTGATGAGAGAATAAAGAACTGACAGAAAATTTGAACAACCTGTGAGCAATTAGAATCTCCTTTGATCTGTCAAGGAGTCTATAATGAAACCTAGGAATGTAACCCTGATAAGAGGTAAAAGAGAACACTTTGGAAAATTGATTCTCCAACCATGCTTTTAAAGAAACAACATGAGTCTTTTGGTATGAGATACTGCTAAATGTAAAGATGGAGCCTGTACCAAGATATTGCCCAGGTAAGGAACCACTGAAACACTCTGAACTCTTATCATAGATAAGAGAACTCCAAGAACCTTTGTAAAAATTCTGCTAGAAATGGCTAAACCAAATGGAAGAGCAATAAACTGAAAATGTTTGTCCTGGAATGCAAATCTTAGACAATGATGATGATCCCTAAGAAAAGGAATATGAAGATAAGCATCCTTCAAATCAATTGTAGACCTAAACTGCCCCTGTTGAGCAAGAGGAAGGCTAGCCCGAATTGTCTAAATCTTAAATGAAGGAACCCAGAGGAACCTGTTTAAAGTCTTTAGATCTAGAACTGGAACGTAAGTTCCCTCCTCCTTGGGAACAATAAAGAGGTTTGAATAAAACTGTTACTATGTACTTTTGCTTTTATAGGATTCTTCGGAACATGAGACAGAAGAAACATTCCCAGAGGAGGCCTTGTTTTAAAACCTATTCTGTATCCATGATAAACTATATATAGAACCCAAGGATTCTGAACAGATTGAGATCAAACCCCTGAAAAAGGTGAAATCTGCCCTCTAACAGAAGATCTGGATAGAGGGCCGTACCTTCATGCTGACTTCAAAGAGAAAGCAGGCTTCTAAGACTGTTGAGGTTTGTTCCAATTTGAATTATGCTTTCAGGAAAAGCTAAAAGAGCCCTGCTTTTTAGTAGAGGAGGAGCACTTTTGGTTCCTAGATTGAGGAAAGGCATGAAAATGAATAGACGTCCTTATGGTCAGTAGTGCTAAAGCCATTTTTTGCATTAATCTTAATTATGTCAACAGTAGTATCACAAATGAAAGCATTAGCTGACTTTAAAAGTTTCAAATGATTCTGCAGTGTTCACAGAAAATGCTGCCAGCCGGGTGGCATTATGAAGTAGTCCCATGGCATTATAAAGTATCTGGGTGGGGGCAGTGTAGTATTTTGTAATATTATATACATTTCCTGTTTTCCAAACCACAAGTTAACTGCACAAGTTAACATAAATGTATTTAATAATAATCAGTGCAATAACAATTTAACATTTTTAATATTAGCTAATATTAGTTAAAATTTTAGCCGCTTGGTCAAACTCAGAAAAAAAGGTCATGGGGAGAATAGTGATATGAAACTCATCACAAACAGATTCATCTGAAAATTTCTCAGATAAACTGACACACCAAAGAGGAGAAGCTGCAGCAACACAAGCGATACTAATCGCTGGTCTAAAAAGAAAACCTGCTTGCTAAAAACCTTTCTATGAAAAGACTCTAACTTTGTATCCATAAGGTCCATGAAAGAAATACTAGCCTAAAGGGGGATAGTAGTATACTTAGCCAAAGTAGAAATAGTCAAATACACTTTAGCAATAGTTTCCCAAAGCTCTAGGTTAGCAGCAGTAAAGGAAACATCTTTAAAAGCTGGATTAAAAGAGAATACCAGGCTTAGACCACTATTTAGAAATTAATTCAGAGATAAAATCAAGTTCAGGAAGATTCCAAGAAGGAGAAATAGGAGGATAAATAGGTTTGATTACAGCCTTTATTCTAGATAGCGCCTGAACTATGCACATAAGGAAGATTAGCAATTTTCCTGTGACAAAAAAAACAGAGAGAGCAGAAATCTGACGTTTCAAAGAACTGGCAGAACGACCTTTCTGCAAACCACCATGAAGAAATTCAATAATTCTAGGAATCCTAAAAAGAAACAGAATTTATGTTTACCTGATAAATTTCTTTCTCCTACGGTGGGTCCGGTCCACGGCTTCATCCTTACGTGTGGGATATTCTCATTCCCTACAGGAAGTGGCAAAGAGAGCACACAGCAAAGCTGTCCATATAGCCCCCCCTCTAGCTCCGCCCCCCAGTCATTCGACCGACGGTTAGGAGAAAAAGGAGAACCATAGGGTGCAGTGGTGACTGTAGTGTACAAAAACAAAAATTTTAAACCTGACTAAAAGCCAGGGCGGGCCGTGGACCGGACACACCGTAGGAGAAAGAAATTTATCAGGTAAACATAAATTTTGTTTTCTCCTACATTGGTGTGTCCGGTCCACGGCTTCATCCTTACTTGGGGGAACCAATACCAAAGCTTTAGGACATGGATGAAGGGAGGGAGCAAGTCAGGTAACCTAAACGGAAGGCACCACTGCTTGTAAAACCTTTCTCCCAAAAATAGCCTCCGAAGAAGCATAAGTATCAAATTTGTAAAATTTGGCAAATGTATGCAGAAAAGACCACGTCGCTGCCTTACAGATCTGTTCAACAGAAGCCTCATTCTTGAAGGCCCATGTGGAAGCCACAGCTCTAGTAGAGTGAGCTGTAATTCGTTCAGGAGGCTGCCGTCCGGCAGTCTCATAAGCCAATCGGATGATGCTTTGTAGCCAAAAGGAAAGAGAGGTAGCAGTAGCTTTCTGACCTCTCCTCTTACCAGATAAGACAAACAAGGATGATGTCTGTCTGAAATCCTTAGTTGCTTCTAAATAGAACTTTAAAGCACGAACCACATCTAAGTTATGTAACAAACGTTCCTTCTTCGAAACTGGATTCGGACACAGAGAAGGAACAACTATTTCCTGGTTAATATTCCTGTTGGAAACCACCTTTGGAAGGAAACCAGGCTTGGTACGTAAAACTACCTTATCTGTAAAGCAGACAATTCAGAAACTCTTCTAGCAGAAGAAATAGCAACCAAAAACAGAACTTTCCAGGATAGTAACTTAATATCTATGGAATGTAAAGGTTCAAACGGAACCCCTTGAAGAACTGAAAGAACTAAGTTTAGACTCCATGGAGGAGTCACAGGTCTGTAGACAGGCTTGATTCTGACTAACGCCTGTACAAACGCTTGAACATCTGGCACAGCTGCCAGACGTTTGTGCAACAAGACAGACAGAGCAGATATCTGTCCTTTTAGAGAACTAGCTGACAGACCTTTCTCCAAACCCTCTTGGAGAAAGGAAAGTATTCTTGGAATCCTAATTTTACTCCATGAGTAACCCTTGGATTCACAAAAACAGAGATATTTTTGCCATATCTTATGGTAAATTTTCCTGGTCACAGGCTTTCTGGCCTGAACCAGAGTATTTATAACAGATTCAGAAAACCCACCCTTAGATAGAATCAAGCGTTCAATTTCCAAGCAGTCAGTTGCAGAGAAACTAGGTTTGGATGTTCGAATGGACCCTGAACTAGAAGGTCCTGTCTCAAAGGTAGCTTCCATGGTGGAGCCGATGACATGTTCACCAGGTCTGCATACCAAGTCCTGCGTGGCCATGCAGGAGCTATTAGAATCACCGAAGCCCTCTCCTGTTTGATCCTGGCTACTAGCCTGGGAAGGAGAGGAAACGGTGGAAAAACATAAGCTAGATTGAACGACCAAGGCGCCACTAATGCATCTACTAATGTAGCCTTGGGATCCCTGGATCTGGACCCGTAGCGTGGAACCTTGGAGTTCTGAAGAGACGCCATCAGATCCATATCTGGAATGCCCCATAGTTGAGTTAACTGGGCAAAGACCTCCGGGTGAAGTTCCCACTCCCCCGGATGTAAAGTCTGACGACTCAAATAATCCTCCTCCCAGTTGTCTACTCCTGGGATGTGAATTGCAGATAGATGGCAGGAGTGATTCTCCGCCCATTTGATGATCTTGGATACTTCTCTCATCGCCAGGGAACTCTTTGTTCCTCCCCGATGATTGATGTACGCTACAGTCGTCATGTTGTCCGACTGAAATCTGATGAATCTGGCCTTCGCTAGCTGAAGCCAAGCCAGGAGCGCATTGAATATCGCTCTCAGTTCCAAAATGTTTATCGGGAGAAGAGATTCTTCCCGAGACCATAGACCCTGAGCTTTCAGGGAGTCCCAGACCGCACCCCAGCCTAAGAGACTGGCGTCGGTCGTGACAATGATCCACTCTGGTCTGCGGAAACTCATTCCCTGAGACAGGTGATCCTGAGACAGCCACCAGAGGAGCGAGTCTCTGGTTTCCTGGTCCATTTGTATCTGGGGAGACAAGTCTGCATAATCCCTGTTCCACTGTCTGAGCATGCACAATTGCAGTGGTCTTAGATGAATTCTGGCAAACGGGACTATGTCCATTGCCGCAACCATTAGACCGATTACCTCCATGCACTGAGCCACAGACGGCTGAAGAATGGAACGAAGAACTCGACAAGCATTTGAAAGTTTTGACTTCCTGACCTCCGTCAGAAAGATTTTCATTTCTACCGAGTCTATTATTGTTCCCAGGAAGGGAACCCTTGTGACCGGGGACAGAGAACTCTTTTCTATGTTCACCTTCCACCCGTGAGACCTTAGAAAGGCCAGAACGATATCCGTATGAGCCTTGGCTCTGTGAAAGGACGACGCCTGTATTAATATGTCGTCTAGGTAAGGTGCTACTGCAATGCCCCTCGGCCTTAGTACCGCTAGAAGGGACCCTAGCACCTTTGTGAAAATTCTGGGAGCGGTGGCCAACCCGAAAGGAAGGGCCACGAACTGGTAATGCTTGTCCAGAAAGGCGAACCTTAGGAACTGATGGTGACTTTTGTGGATAGGAATATGCAGGTATGCATCCTTTAGGTCCACGGTAGTCATGTATTGACCCTCCTGGATCATTGGTAAAATAGTTCGAATTGTTTCCATTTTGAATGATGGAACTTTGAGGAATTTGTTTAGAATCTTTAAGTCCAGAATTGGCCTGAACGTTCCCTCCTTTTTGGGAACTACAAACAGGCTGGAGTAAAAACCCAGTCCTTGATCTGCTTTTGGGACTGGGTGTATCACTCCCATTTTGAAAAGGTCTTCTACGCAATGTAAGAATGCCCGTCTCTTTGTCTGGTCTAAAGACAAGCGAGATATGTGAAACCTTCCCTTTGGAGGAAGGTCCTTGAATTCTAGGAGATACCCCTGAGAGACAATCTCTAAAGCCCAGGGGTCTAAGACATCTCTTGCCCAAGCCTGAGCAAAGAGAGAGAGTCTGCCCCCTACCAGATCCGGTCCCGGATCGGGGGCCATCCTTTCATGATGATTTGGTAGCAGCAGCAGGCTTCTTGGCCTGTTTTCCCTTGTTCCAGCCTTGCAATGGTTTCCATGCTGGTTTGGGCTGGGAAGTGTTACCCTCTTGTCTAGAGGCTGCAGAGTTAGAAGCCGGTCCGTTCCTGAAATTGCGAAAGGAACGAAAATTAGACTTATTTTTTGCTTTGAAAGGCCTATCCTGTGGAAGGGCATAGCCCTTTCCCCCAGTGATGTCTGAAATAATCTCCTTCAATTCTGGCCCGAATAGGGTCTTACCTTTGAAAGGAATATTAAGTAATTTTGTTTTGGACGACACATCCGCCGACCAAGATTTTAGCCAAAGCGCCCTGCGCGCCACTATTGCATAACCTGAATTTTTCGCCGCTAGTTTAGCTAATTGAAAAGCGGCATCTAAAATAAAGGAATTAGCCAACTTCAGTACGTGAATTCTGTCCATGACTTCATCATATGGAGTCTCCTTCTGGAGCGAATTTTCTAGTTCATCGAACCAAAAAGACGCCGCCGTGGTGACAAGAATAATGCACGAAATTGGTTGAAGAAGGAAACCTTGCTGAACAAAGATTTTCTTAAGCAACCCTTCTAATTTTTTATCCATAGGATCTTTGAAAGCACAACTGTCTTCTATTGGTATAGTTGTGCGTTTAGCTAACGTTGAAACTGCCCCCTCTACCTTAGGGACCGTCTGCCATGCGTCCCTTCTGGGGTCAACAATGGGGAACATTTTCTTAATATAGGAGGGGGAACAAAAGGTACACCTGGCTTCTCCCACTCCTTAGTCACTATATCCGCCACCCTCTTGGGTATCGGAAACGCATCAGCGTGCACTGGGACCTCTAAAAATTTGTCCATTTTGCATAATTTCTCTGGAATCACCAAAGGATCAGAATCATCAAGTGTAGCTAGCACCTCCTTAAGCAGAGCGCGGAGATGTTCTAGCTTAAATTTAAATGCAACGATATCAGGCTCTGCCTGCTGAGAAATTTTTCCTGAGTCAGATATTTCTCCCTCGGACAGGCCCTCCCTCACTGCCAACTCAGATTGATGTGAGGGCATAACAGATAAATTATCTTCTGCGCCTGCTTGCTCATCCTCTGTATTTAAAACTGAGCAATCACGCTTTCTAGGAAAAGCTGGCAGTTTGGATAAAAAGGCTGCTAGAGAATTATCCATTACTGCTGCTAATTGCTGCATAGTAACAGCCATTGGCGCGCTAGATGTACTAGGTATCGCTTGCACGGGCAAAGCTGGTGTTGACACAGAAGGAGAGGATGATGAACTATCCCCACTACCTTCATTTAAAGAATCATCTTGGGCAACATTATTAAATGTGACAGTACTGTCCTTAATCTGTTTGGACGCTATGGCACAATTCGCACATACATTTAATGGGGGAACCACCTTGGCCTCCATACACACAGAACATAGGCTATCTGAAGGCACAGACATGTTAAACAGACTTAGGCAGGTCTTTAATGCAATACAAGTTATTTTATACAGAACTGTTACTGTCTCTTTAAATAATAAAAAGGGCACACTTTATTACTAAAACGTCAGAAAAACATCAAGGAAATATCCGAAATTTTGAACACAGTGTCTTAATGCTTTGAAATTATTGCACACCAATTTTCAGGCAAATTAACCCTTAAATGCCCAAACCGGAGCTAAAATAACAATTAACCGGTTAAACACACTATAGTCCCCTGCCACAGTCTCTGCTGCGGCGTTTACCTTCCTTAGGGGTTATTCAAAACAGTAATAAGCCTCTCTGAAGTCCTTTTCCAAGCCTCTGGACCTTCCACGTGAAGCTGCATGAACTGCCCAGTGAAAAGTAACTGAAAATGAGGCCTCCTCCCTCTGCATTCCAGAGTGAAGGGGTCTTTTCTGACAAGATTAGGTGTCTAAACGGCTGCCAGGCGCAAATAAAATTCCCCAAAAGTGTTTCAAGTTTGAAAACACTCCAAATGTCGCATAAACATGTTAAAAATCAAACGACTTAGCCCACAATAGTGTCAACCAGCATAGAGCCCAAGTTATAAGACTTAATTTTGTTACTGAGTCTAAGAAAATGGCTTACCTATCCCAGAAGGGAAAACTGACAGTCTTCTAGCATTACTTGGTCTTGTTAGAAAAGTGACTGATCATACCTGAAGCAGATAAGCCTGCAAACTGTTCCCCCCAACTGAAGTTCTCTGGTTTCAACAGTCCTGCGTGGGAACAGCAATGGATTTTAGTTACTGGTGCTAAAATCATACTCCTCTTTTAACAGAAATCTTCATCCCTTTCTGTTGTAGAGTAGTACAAACCGGCACTATTTTAAAATAACAAACTCTTGATAGAAGAAATAAAAAACTACAACTAACACCACATACTCTTTACCACCCCCGTGGAGATGCTACTTGTACAGAGCGGCAAAGAGAATGACTGGGGGGCGGAGCTAGAGGGGGGCTATATGGACAGCTTTGCTGTGTGCTCTCTTTGCCACTTCCTGTAGGGAATGAGAATATCCCACCAGTAAGGATGAAGCCGTGGACCGGACACACCAATGTAGGAGAAATGGCAAGAACAATTATTAAGAGAACACCAAGAGATAAAGGCTTTCCAAACCTTATAATTGATTCTTCTAGTAACCAGTTTCCTAGCCTGAACAAGAGTATTAAAAATAGACTCAGAAACCCCCTTTGACAAAGAACTATCCGTTCAATCTCCAAGCCATCAAGCTTAGAGATTTTAGATCTGGATGGAAAATGGGACCTTGAGACAAAAGATAGTTTCTTAAAAGAAAGAGGCCAGACCTGGTAACTGGATACCTGAACCAGATCTGCAAATCAAACTCTTCAAGGCCATTTCGGAGCTTTTAGAATCACAAATGCCTTCTCTTGCCTGATCTTGGCAATAACTCTGGATAACAGAGCCAGAAGAGGAAACACATAGGCTAGTCGAAACAACCAAAGCATTGTCAAAGCATCTGTTTCCAGAGCTCTTGGATCCCTCGAACTGGAGAAATACTGAGGAAGTTTGTTGTTTAACCTGGAAGCCATGAGATCTATCTCTGGTAGGCCCCAAAGATTCATAATCTGTTTGAATACATCTGGATGAAAATAACTTTCACCTGGATGAGCAAGAAACACACCCCAGCCGGACAGACTTGCATCCCTAGAAGCAGAACTTTTTTTCACTTTCTGCGATGAGATTTGTTTAGTGAATTTTTTTCTCCAGGTTATTTTGAAATTCAATTTTAAATCAGGCAGTTACACTACAGCACCAACTAAATTGCAATGTGTTGGTTAACTGGAGAATAAAATATTTGCTTAAAGTTTTAAAATATATTGCAGCAGCTGAAAATTGCATTTCAAAATTAGCTGCAGAGAAAACAAAATGCATTTTAAGTTTAAAAAAAAGTTTAAAAATGTCTCTTGAATAAATGTGTTTCCTTTGCTCTTGGTCTAACATTATAATTATAAGGTAAAATATATAGTAATAAAAAGATACATTACTAACAAGGACATCTTGCATTTAGTAGTCACAGCTTTGCAGAACGCAAAAGATGTGGGGTTGACTGTTTTCTTCAAACAGCACGTCACTCTGGCTGCACTGTAATAAGGAAACCTTAAACAGTGTAGGCAGAGCACAGTGCTGTTTGAAAATAACAGCCTGATGTCGAACAGTACAGCAACGTTAAAGCTCTAACAGTTCCAGCATGTGTCCTGTTCTATCTGCAGACATGCTGCATTTTCTGCGATGACATCTCGGATCACCGCATGTTCTGCCTTGGGGCGTGCATCTATCAAAATTATAGTCAAAAGAGGATAAGCAAAGCTTGCTCCCTGAGAAATGTGCTGGGGAACTAACCACCACAAGAGATTGCCTTACAAGAGAACTCAGGAAGATAATTTGCAATAACTGGGAGTAATCACTGTTACATTGTATAAGCATGCAAAGCTGAAGTGGCATCAAATGAAGCCGAGAATAAGGTACCACATCTGATGCTGCCACCATCAAACCTATTACTTCAATTCAGGAAGCTACTGAAGGTAATGGCTGACCCTGAAGATCATTGTCTCTTCTAGAGACAATTTCATGGAGACAATCTATTTGAAATCCCAGAAAATTCACTTTTGTCTGAGGAATCAAATAACTTTTTGGCAAATTTATATTCCAACCATGAAGCTAAAGAAATAACAGTTGGTTGACATGAGATTCTGCTATAGTATAGAGGGACCTAGAACCAAGGTATCGTCCAAATAGGGGAAAGGAGAAATCCTGTGAGAACTTATTACTGAAATCAAGGCCACCAGAAATTTTGTAAAGATTCTTGGTGCAGCGACCAGACCGACTGGAAGAGCCACAAACTCAAAATGTCTGTCCAGGCAAACTTCAGAAACCGGTGATGATCCAAATGAATAGAAACATGAAGATAGGCATCCTATACGTCTATAGTTGGCATATAGTGACATATAATGATAAAATTAAGGATAGTCCTGATAGTTTCCAATTTGAAAGTTGGAATCCTGACAAATTTGTTCAAAATCTTTAAACCTAGAACAGTCCGAAAAGTTCCCACTTTCTTGGGAATTATGAAGAGATTAAAATCCCTTCCCCTGCTCTTAAATAGGAACTGGAACTATAACCCCTTTTGATTCTAGATCTGAAACACATTGAAAAAGAATATCCTTTTCCTTTTAAATAAAAAGGATAAAAATAAACTTAATGCCTAATACTCTAAATATTTCCCTCATGACTAAGTCAGTACTGAAGAGGGGAACTACAGGGTTCTAACCAGGAAACCATAAAATAAAATAACAAACAAACAATCTTGCACATCTTCATTCTTCACCTACTTCCAGCGGAGGCAAAGACAAGACTGATTACTATAGAGGTGGGAGGGTTTTTATAGAGTTCAGAGGTGTGGGAATATTTGCCTCTTACTAGCAGCAGGAAAGGTAATTTGCATGAGTAATAGATTGTTGACGCTTTTTACCTATATAAAAAGAAAACATACTTTATGCTTACCTGATCAATCATTTTCTTTCATGATGGTGAGAGTCCATGAGCTTTTATGTGTGGAATTGAATTACCAAATTGGTAAAGTTTATCATGGATATCCATTTTGAAAGTAGGCACTTTCTCAAGAATTTGTTTAAGAACTTTAGATCCAAGATAGGACTGGAGTCCCCCATTCTTTGGGACAACAAACAAGTTGCAATAAAATCCTAAACCTAGTTCTGAAACTGGAAAAGGCTTTATAGCCCCAATAAGTTCCAAATCCTGTACACATTGGAAGAAGACTTTTGCCTTCAAGGGATTTTTGGAAATGTGGGAGAGAAGGAACCTTCCCTGCACATGTCTTGATCGAAAATCTATCCTGTAACCCAGGGAAACTATGTTCAAAATCCATTGAATTAAATGAGTCTCCTAAATTGGGGGGGGGGGGGGGTGCACCTTCATGCCAATTTAGAGTTTGATGAAGGTTTTTTGTTCTGCTTGGACTTATTCCAAGAAGCACCTGACATCCATGAAAGTTTGTAAGCCTTAGGTTTTTGTGTAGTAGAAGATGAATGTTTCTGGAAGAAAGAAAGGACCGTATAGGATAAGTAGATCTGTCATTTCCCCTAGACTTTTTGTCCTGGGAGAGAAAAGAACCCTTTCCTCCAGTAACAGTGGAAATTATGATATCCAAACCAGGCCAAAAAGAATCTTCATACAGAAAGAGAAGCAATCTACCAGGAATGAACAGCTCAGTGGTTTGTTCTATGGTCAGGTTACCACCTGGAAGTAGCTTATTTTAGCCCAAATGTGCTTTTCACAGAGAGCAACTTTCATAAACTATGTCAGTCTGATCCTGCCCAACAAGGTCAGTCCAGCCCTGAAATACCAGGCAATTCTCCTTTGAACAAGGGCAATTGCAATGTCTCCTTTGGGCCTTGACAGTGAGGTGTACCCATATATATTGTTCATGTTAATACAGATAATATCAACAACTGCATCACAACTATATGTGCAAAATAACTTCATGCAGTCTTCTAATGCTTCTACAGAGTATTATTCAGAAGCCATTAAAGGTAACTTAGAAGATGGAAAAAAATTAAGTCAAACTGTTTAACAGTTTTATCTTCAGCAGGTTTTGGGTCTTGAATCCACAAAGTCGGCAAGACTTCTCGTAATAGTAAGCGTAAATGTACAATCTTAAACATAAAAGTATTAGCAGTGTCTTGATCAGAGATGGAGTCCTGATCATCTGATGTAATTTGCCATCGGAACAATGATCAGAACTATCAGAATTAGATTCATGAAAATTATATGAGGGCACCCTCAGTTTATGGGAAACAGTGGGAGAAGACATGTCTACTGAAGCAATAGGGTCAAAAGACTTGTTGAACGTAATAAGTCTTTCAAATCAGGAGCACAGTCCATAGAACCACTCTGAGAGGTAAACAAATTAGTCTGACAAGTACATGCAGAAAGAGAACCGCATTCTCAGGAACGAACACCAACTCAATAATTTATTAGCTTGTTTTATGTCTATATACCACAAGGGTGTAACTTCTTTTAGCCCAATAATGCATTTCACAGAGAAGAACTTTCCTGAAGTATATAAGTCTGATCCCGCCTAACAAGGTAAGTCCAGCCCTGAAATAACAGGCAATACCTTTCTGAACAAGGAACACGGCAACCCCAGATGATTGTTTCAGGCTTGTCAGTGAGGTGCAGCCATATTCCTTTAAGCACACTGGGCAAGGAGTTCACGTCTGATTTCCCCTTAGGGAGACTAAATACATATAGAAAGAGAAGTGTACTCTCAGGAACTAACACCAGCTCAATAACTTATTAGCTTTTTCTATGGCGATTTACCATGTGGGTGCAGCTTCTATTAGCCCAAAAATGCTTTTCACAAAGAAGAACTTTCCTGAAGTATATCAGTCTGATTCCGTCTAGCAAGGTCAGTCCAGCCCTGAAATGCCAGGCAATCCCTCTCTGAACAAGGAACACGGGCACCCAGACGATTGTTTCGGCCTTCATTGGGTCTCATTAGTGAGGTGCAGCCATTTTCCTCTAAGTACACTGGGCATGGAATCCACGTCTGGTTTCCCCTTTCCCCCTTAGGAAAACTAAATACATACAGAAAGAGAAGTACACTCTCAGGAATGAACACCAGCTCAATAAATTGCTAGATTTACCACCTGGTGCAGCTTGTTTTAGCCCAATAATGCTTTTCACAGAGAATAACTTTCCTGAAGTATATCAGTCTGATCCCACCTAACATGGTCAGTCCAACCCTGAAATACCAGGCAATCCCTTTCTGAACAAGGAACCCCAGACGATCATTTCGGCCTTCATTGGGCCTTGTCAGTGAGGTGCAGCCATATTCTGCTAACATTGTGCAAATTACAGGTAGTGAGTATATAGCGAGCAAAAGGGTGGAAAAATTTAGCGCTCCTGGAGACCTGAAGTAAAGTGTTAGAGCTGGAATAAAAGTATAACAAAACACATGTATAATATATTTTTAAAAAAGCATTTCACAAATATATACATTTTAAATGCAATTATATCTATTTCATTAATAAAAAATGTTTTAACACTGATATAAAGAGATATGGTATACGACAAGGTGTTTCACTATGAAGGGGTCAAAGGTTTATGTGTGTGTACATATGTATGTGTGCACATACATATGTACACACTTATACATAGACACAAATACACACACACATATATATATATATATATATATATATATATATTTAGATAGATAGATATATAGATATAGGTAGATAGATAGATAGATAGATAGATAGATAGAAAGATAGATACAACTTTAAGCCCTTCCCAATGCTCAATTATTGATTATTATACATAGACTTTCTGAAGAACACTTTCTTAGCACTCAAGCAAAAGCCAGCGCTAGCCATTGAGCAAAAGCCAATACCTTTGTTTGTCAGCGCACCCAATAGAAGCCTATAATTATGTGAAGTATTTTGTGCAGATAGATAGATACACACACACATACATACATGCACACTTTACTAGTCAGGGGGGAAAGTTATATATATATATATATATATATATATATATATATATATATATATATATATATATATTTATATAGCCTGTGCATATTATATATATATATATATATGTGTGTGTGTGTGTGTGTGTATATGTCTAAATATGTGAATGGGTGTGTGTGTATATATATATATATATATATATATATATATATACATATACACATGCACACATACATACACACACACACTTTGGAGCCCTTTCCACTCAACTCAAATACCTTAAAAGTTTAAAAATATATTTTTTAATTATTTCAATATTTAATAATGTGTTTGTGTTTTTACTCTATATATTTTACACTCCAATGTTATTCACTTAGAAGAAAATATTCTTTGTATTTTTAAATATATATTTGTATATATCTACCCCAGTTAATATTTATATAGCTATAAAAGTATAGATATATATTTTACAAAAAAACAGAATTTATGCTTACCTGATAAATTACTTTCTCCAACGGTGTGTCCGGTCCACGGCGTCATCCTTACTTGTGGGATATTCTCTTCCCCAACAGGAAATGGCAAAGAGCCCAGCAAAGCTGGTCACATGATCCCTCCTAGGCTCCGCCTACCCCAGTCATTCGACCGACGTACAGGAGGAAATATGCATAGGAGAAACCATATGATACCGTGGTGACTGTAGTTAGAGAAAATAATTCATCAGACCTGATTAAAAAACCAGGGCGGGCCGTGGACCGGACACACCGTTGGAGAAAGTAATTTATCAGGTAAGCATAAATTCTGTTTTCTCCAACATAGGTGTGTCCGGTCCACGGCGTCATCCTTACTTGTGGGAACCAATACCAAAGCTTTAGGACACGGATGAAGGGAGGGAGCAAATCAGGTCACCTAAATGGAAGGCACCACGGCTTGCAAAACCTTTCTCCCAAAAATAGCCTCCGAAGAAGCAAAAGTATCAAATTTGTAAAATTTGGCAAAAGTGTGCAGTGAAGACCAAGTCGCTGCCTTACATATCTGGTCAACAGAAGCCTCGTTCTTGAAGGCCCATGTGGAAGCCACAGCCCTAGTGGAATGAGCTGTGATTCTTTCAGGAGGCTGCCGTCCGGCAGTCTCATAAGCCAATCGGATAATGCTTTTAAGCCAAAAAGAAAGAGAGGTAGAAGTTGCTTTTTGACCTCTCCTTTTACCAGAATAAACAACAAACAAAGAAGATGTTTGTCTGAAATCTTTAGTAGCCTCTAAATAGAATTTCAGAGCACGGACTACGTCCAAATTGTGTAACAAACGTTCCTTCTTTGAAACTGGATTCGGACACAAAGAAGGTACAACAATCTCCTGGTTAATATTTTTGTTGGAAACAACTTTCGGAAGAAAACCAGGCTTAGTACGCAAAACCACCTTATCTGCATGGAACACCAGATAGGGCGGAGAACACTGCAGAGCAGATAACTCAGAAACTCTTCTAGCAGAAGAAATTGCAACCAAAAACAAAACTTTCCAAGATAATAACTTAATATCTACGGAATGTAAGGGTTCAAACGGAACCCCTTGAAGAACTGAAAGAACTAGATTAAGACTCCAGGGAGGAGTCAAAGGTCTGTAAACAGGCTTGATTCTAACCAGAGCCTGAACAAACGCTTGAACGTCTGGCACAGCTGCCAGCCTTTTGTGAAGTAAAACAGATAAAGCAGAGATCTGTCCCTTCAGAGAACTTGCAGATAATCCTTTCTCCAAACCTTCTTGTAGAAAGGATAAAATCTTAGGAATTTTTATCTTGTTCCATGGGAATCCTTTAGATTCACACCAACAGATATATTTTTTCCATATTTTATGGTAAATCTTTCTAGTTACAGGCTTTCTAGCCTGAATAAGAGTATCTATTACGGAATCTGAAAACCCACGCTTTGATAAAATCAAGCGTTCAATCTCCAAGCAGTCAGTTGGAGGGAAACCAGATTCGGATGTTCGAATGGACCTTGAACCAGAAGGTCCTGTCTCAAAGGTAGCTTCCATGGTGGAGCCGATGACATATTCACCAGGTCTGCATACCAAGTCCTGCGTGGCCACGCAGGAGCTATCAAGATCACCGAAGCCCTCTCCTGATTGATCCTGGCTACCAGCCTGGGAATGAGAGGAAACGGTGGGAATACATAAGCTAGGTTGAAGGTCCAAGGTGCTACTAGTGCATCCACTAGAGTTGCCTTGGGATCCCTGGATCTGGACCCGTAGCAAGGAACCTTGAAGTTCTGACGAGACGCCATCAGATCCATGTCTGGAATGCCCCATAATTGAGTTATTTGGGCAAAGATTTCCGGATGGAGTTCCCACTCACCCGGATGGAAGGTCTGACGACTCAGAAAATCCGCTTCCCAATTTTCCACTCCTGGGATGTGGATTGCAGACAAGTGGCAGGAGTGATCCTCCGCCCATTGAATTATCTTGGTCACTTCCTCCATCGCCAGGGAACTCCTTGTTCCCCCCTGATGGTTGATATATGCAACAGTCGTCATGTTGTCTGATTGAAACCTTATGAATTTGGCCTTTGCTAGATGAGGCCAAGCTTTGAGAGCATTGAATATCGCTCTCAGTTCCAGAATGTTTATCGGGAGAAGAGATTCTTCCCGAGACCATAGACCCTGAGCTTTCAGGGGTTCCCAGACCGCGCCCCAGCCCACCAGACTGGCGTCGGTCGTGACAATGACCCACTCTGGTCTGCGGAAGCTCATTCCCTGTGACAGGTTGTCCAGGATCAGCCACCAACGGAGTGAATCTCTGGTCCTTTGATCTACTTGAATCGTCGGAGACAAGTCTGTATAATCCCCATTCCACTGTCTGAGCATGCACAGTTGTAATGGTCTTAGATGAATTCGCGCAAAAGGAACTATGTCCATTGCTGCAACCATCAATCCTATTACTTCCATGCACTGCGCTATGGAAGGATGAAGAACAGAATGTACTTGACAAGAGCTTAGAAGTTTTGATTTTCTGACTTCTGTCAGAAAAATCCTCATTTCTAAGGAATCTATTATTGTTCCCAAGAAGGGAACTCTTGTTGACGGGGACAGAGAACTTTTTTCTATGTTCACTTTCCATCCGTGAGATCTGAGAAAGGCTAGAACGATGTCCGTATGAGCCTTTGCTTTTGACAGAGACGACGCTTGAATCAGGATGTCGTCCAAGTAAGGTACTACTGCAATGCCCCTTGGTCTTAGAACCGCTAGAAGGGACCCTAGTACCTTTGTGAAAATTCTGGGAGCAGTGGCTAATCCGAATGGAAGTGCCACAAACTGGTAATGCTTGTCCAGAAAAGCGAACCTTAGGAACTGATGATGTTCCTTGTGGATAGGAATATGTAGGTACGCATCCTTTAAATCCACCGTGGTCATAAATTGACCTTCCAGGATGGTAGGAAGGATCGTTCGAATGGTTTCCATAAAAACTACATTTAAACACCAAAAAACTCTTAGCCATCTCCGTGGAGATGTTGCCTGTGCAACGGCAAAGAGAATGACTGGGGTAGGCGGAGCCTAGGAGGGATCATGTGACCAGCTTTGCTGGGCTCTTTGCCATTTCCTGTTGGGGAAGAGAATATCCCACAAGTAAGGATGACGCCGTGGACCGGACACACCTATGTTGGAGAAAAATCTATTATATATATATATATATATATATATATATACACACACACACACACACACACACACAGTTGTATGCAAAAGTTTAGGCACCCCTGACAATTTCACTGATTTTCATTAATAAATAATTGGGTGTTTTTCATTTTGATCTATCAAATAACTGAAGGACACAGTAATATTTCAGTAGTAAAATGAGGTTTATTGGATTAACAGAAAATGTGCAATATGCATCAAAACGAAATTAGACAGGTGCATAAATTTCCCTAAGATTATGTTAGGGAGTCTTTTATAGTGTAGCTTGTATTCTAACCGGGCGCTTGTTACTGAATACCAAATTTTATCAAAACGAAATTAGACACGTGCATAAATTTGGGCACCCCAACAGAAATATAGCATCAATATGTAGTTGTACAATGCAATACCTCTTTTTCTTTTCTTTTTTGGTATTAATACCAGTGTGAAAAAACAATTCCCCCTAAGTGAGACATATCGGCCACTCTTGGACTGCTTATAACCAGGTAAAAAAAATAGATTGGGGCGGGGAGTGTGAAGGAAAAGAGTTGCAAGGGCCACTCTCTTGGACCCAGTTTATAGGATTGACACACAAAATAATATAGGAACCATCTCACTAACATTTCCAAGCAAGCAGCCAAAGTACAGTATAAAATGAAAAATATTACTACAGGATGAGAACGGGTAGTATGCAGTTGTACATTGTTATCAAAAGCCCGTAGGGGCATCAATAGTTATGTATTAGGATGCCTATCATCCCCCTGCCAGAATGAGTATAGATCAAATGAGTACAATCCAGAGATATGATGCTGACAGGTGCTACACTTTTTAGACTCCAGGCAGAAAATAAAAACTGGTAAGATGTATCACCACCTACCTATGCATTGTAATGGATGTAATGGGAGTAAATAATAAGCTACCGATCATTGTCCATCTATTTATAAACTCGCTCATGTGTAAGTGTTAAGTAACCTGTTAGGGGACCGGAATGGGCTAAAATTATGATGACCACCTCAAATGCTTGACCACAGGTATAGTGAGAGTCAGTAGTCAGGGTTATACATAATACCTTAACATCAATATCTAAATCTAGGGGGGGAAAATGGAACATAGAACCTGAGAAGACAACTTTCAAGTAGGTGGGTATGGGGGATCAGAAGCCAATATTTAAATCTCAGATAAAAAGGCAATCAGAAAGATAGAGGCTTTTTCTTTCTTCTCTACTTCTCTCACTGTCTCTCTTCCTCCCCCCCTACCTCCTCCCTAAAGGCTGTTACCAAACTCAGGGCCTGATTAAACTTGGTTCTCAGCATATTGTTATTATTACCCAAACATATAAAATTCTGTCACAACCAGGGGACAATAAACGTTATTGCAATAAGTCCTTGTGGTATGGAGTAATTATAGTTTGAGACACATCAAACCAGCGCTGATCCGGTAAGGTATCATAGGGCCCCTTAACAAAACTTAAACTTAAACCAAAAGACTTGCATGGGGTAAATTGTAACGCAGGGAAGGCAAAGGGCAGGCTTCACAGTGGCAAGTTAAACAGTCTCTTAGCCGTTCAGATATTGACAGGGATACTGCTGATCTGCGGTGGCTTATAACTATAATGCTTTTGGACTTGCCGCTCCTAGCCCTGCATGACAAGTCAAAGTATCCCTCGTTTTATCCCACACCATACCGGAACCCTAGAAAAGGTGAGTGCTGCTGCTCGTACCTAAAGTCTTGTGGATGAAGTGGGTACACGGCTCGTATAAAAGCCATCAAAGGCCATTTGTTCCAGGTAATAGTTCCTCCAGTCCTACGTGTGGCCGTGAGGGAACGGGTATATTCTATCTCCCCCTGCCGTGGCGCCGGATCAGAGATTGCGATGTTGGTGAATGAGTCCGTCTGTGTCATCTGGCAATCCCGGTGAGTCGGCACCACACAGCCGAGGTAAGTTATCCCTTCTAAGAAAACAAAGGAGGTTTTCAGCACCCATTCGGATGTGGTCTTCAGTTGTGGAAAAGGCGCCTGCTCAGCACCGGTTAGGGCCCCCATTACTGCAGAGACCTCCTGAACGGGCTCCGGCAAGAACAGCTGGTCTTTTTTAGGGACTCCGCCGTAGGCTGTTTGGTTAGATGGGCGGGTGGTGGTAGCAATGATCGGGCCACTCAAAAGCTCTTCTTCGTAGCCCCTTGTTGGCGGATCCGGGATTTTGAGTTGATCTCCTATTAGCAATAGTTTGCATAGCTCTATCTCCAGACTCTGGAAGTGGTCTCTTATCGCCTGAGTTATGGAGCACTCCCATCTGTCAAGTGCTTCCATAGCCATAGTGCAGATATAGTGTGCCGCTGTAGGGACAGATTTTCCTATGTGTGGTTACTTTGAAATAGTAGATGGTTCCTGCGTTAGGATAAGAAAAGACAGCTGCATAAGCTGTTAAACCCGGGATCAACCGGGGGGGGTTAGATGAAGGTCTGGCTCTTTCTAGGCCGCTACTGCGTACCTCCTCATTCCGGTACCTTAGGACTAAGGTTGGCGTATCAAAATAGGTCTAAGTGTTCAGCAGAATCTGTATTTGTAGATTATATCACTCACGATCATATATGGTGCCATAGTTGAGTTATATGCAGCAGAAATATAAGCCCAACTCCTCAGCCTCTAAAATAAGCGACCATCATGGCCGCCGCCCGGAAGCATCCCCCGGATGAAGGTATTTTGTACCATTCCTCCTTGCAAAATATCTCCAGTTCAGTTAGGTTTGATTGTTGCCGAGCATGGACAGCCCGTTTCAAATCAACCCACAGATTTTCAATGATATTCAGGTCTGGGGACTGGGATGGCCATTCCAGAACATTGTACTTGTTCCTCTGCATAAATGCCAGATAAGATTTTGTGCAGTGTTTTGGGTCGTTGTCTTGTTGAAATATCCAGCCCCGGCGTAACTTCAACTTTGTGATTGATTCCTCAACATTATTCTCAAGTATCTGCTGATATTGAGTGGAATCCATGCGACCCTCAACTTAACAAGATTCCCAGTACCAGCACTGGCAACACAGCCTCACAGCATGATGGAACATCCACCAAATTTTACTGTGGGTAGCAAGTGTTTGTCTTGGAACGCTGTGTTCTTTTGCCACCATGCATAACACCCCTTGTTATGACCAAATAACTCAATCTTTGTTTCATCAGTCCACAGCACCTTCTTTCAAAATGAAGCTGGCTTGTTGAAAATGTGCATTTGCATACCTCAAGCGACTCGGTTTGTGGCGTGTGTGCAGAAAAGGCTTCTTCCACATCACTCTTCCATACAGCTTCTCCTTGTGTAAAGTGCGCTGAATTGTTGAATGATGCACAGTGACACCATCTGCAGCAAGCTGATGTTGTAGGTCTTTAAAGGTGGTCTATGGGCTGTTTTTGACCGTTCTCACCATCCTTTGCCTCTCCGATATTTTACTTGGCCTGCCACTTCTGGCCCTAACAAGAACTGTGCCTGTGGTCTTCCATTTCCTCACAGTGGACACTAACAGCTTAAATCTCTGCAATAGCTTTTTGTAGCCTTCCCCTAAACCATAATGTTGGAACAATCTTTGTTTCAGGTCATTTGAGAGTTGTTTTGAGGCCCCCATGTTGCCACTCTTCAGAGGAGAGTCAAAGAGAACAACAACTTGCAATTGGCCACCTTAAATACCTTTTCTCATGATTGGATGCACCTGTCTATGAAGTTCAAGACTTAATGGGCTCACCAAACCAATTGTGTGTTCCAATTAATCAGTGCTAAGTAGTTACAGGTATTCAAATCAACAAAATGACAAGCGTGCCCAAATGTATGCACCTGTCTAATTTCGTTTTGATGCATATTGCACATTTTCTGTTAATCCAATAAATCTTGTTTCACTACTGAAATATTACTGTGTCCTTCAGTTATTTGATAGATCAAAATGAAATTCCTGATCCAAACACCCAATTATTTATAAATGAAAATCATGGAAATTGTCAGGGGTGCCTAAACTTTTGCATACAACAGTATATATATTTAAAAAGAAAAAGAAAAGTTTCCTCTATGTGAAGAAGAAGAATATTGGAATGTAAAAATAATTATAATTACCTTCGGGTTTAGCTCTGTAGGTCTAATGAGATGCCAGGTTAGCACGCACGCAATAAGTGTTAGTTTTTTTTTCTTCAGCGCACTAACAATTTACTTTCAACTTTTAATACGAGCACTATCCCACCTACGTTAAAAGTTTAGTTTGAGCAGTGTTTGCACGCGAGCGGGGGAGGGGGAAATAGCGTGCCACTTGTAATCTGGCCCTTAATGTACAATAATCATACTGCTTTCAAAAATACTGTCTAATTTAAAGAATAACAAAAAGACAGTGGTTACTTGAAAATGTGAGTTATTTAAAAAAATAAACAAAACAACAAACGGACGGAAGTTTTGCTACACCAAAAAATACATTTTTTTTAATAAGTTTGCAAATAAATTGGTTAAAATGAAATATCTATAAATGTAATTAACTCAATTGCTAATTCTATTAACCAACAAGATCCAAAATATATTCTCAATAAATATAACCCCTTATTTGCTGCATAAATATATGTATAAAAACAATGCCTGACTTACAAAGACAATACATAAATAATTAAATACATTTAAAACATTTAAATAAAAAATAATGTAAAACTTTGAAATATACACAATATTCAACAGTATGCAAACTAGTTGCAGAGTATGTTCCTTATCATCATTGTGCAAATAACTGAGTTTCTGTAGCCGAAAATGCCCCCCGTGTTATGATTCCTGATGCACAGCTGTGCTTTACATATATACCAAATTAACCCAATTTACAGTAATTTCACATAAGCCGTATAATGCACATTTTACTTTAATAAATGCAGCATGGAAACATTAGAAAGTGTCATTTTCTGTTTATGATCTCTAAGAATTATTACAGAAGTGAAACCTAAAACATGCAATACAAATATTAAGTTAACATATTTTCGGCTATCCTGATTATAAAAGAAAGAAAACTGTCAGTTATGGAGCAGAGCATTCTAGCTGTAAAAAACAACTTTATTATACTATAAAATGCTTTACATCTATGGGCAAAATTATTTCTTTGTTTTAAAATGAGGACATAAAAATTCCTTCACGGTTTTATCCAACTGTTTAAATGAATCACTGACATTTCAACATATATTTGTGTGTGTGTGTGTATATATATATATATATATATTATTTTTTTGGGTGATATTAAAAGAGAGCTTTGCTGACAAACTAAATATGATACATTAGCGCCACCTCGTGGCCTCTTTGAAGGCAAACAACAGCAGGCAAAATAAGAGCGAGCCATTAAGACAAACATATGCAGAAGTTACATTTTTACGTGGCTCTTTTACATACATAAGGGGTCTTATAATAAACTTGCAAGGGAAGGCAAATAGCACCTTCCATTAGGTAAAGTAATGCTCTCTCTACTAAGGACATATTATTCCTTATATTGGGTTAAAATAATGTAAACAGCTGTTAAGGTAAAAATAAAAATGTAACCTATGAACAGGTCGTAAGGAACTGTATGTATTATGATCCCCTCTTAGGTATAATAAAGGGAACGAAAAGAGATACTTAACTTTTACACATACTCCATATACAATCAAACATTTTCATCTGTTGTGTTTGTTAGAGGATAAAAATCGGGATAAAAACAGCCTGACAGCATATTATTATTATTATTATTATTATCAGTTATTTGTAGAGCGCCAACAGATTCCGCAGCGCTAATATAAATGCTAGCCACAAAATAGTAAATATGTATTTCATATGGCACAGTAGAGAGCATATTGTTATCCCCAAATGTGAAATAGAAAAACACTACAATATCAATTACTATAACTAAATATATACGCTTCTCAAACTAATTTAATACTTGGATGCACTTCCTATAGCAGCAACACAGTAAGCGTTGCAGTATTTATAGACTCAATGTCTCCACACAAATAACTAAAAAATAACCTTGTAACAGCACAACCTGGAAAAATGCAAAGGGAAGTAAACATTTAGCTATAAATAAAATAGTGTGATATTGACAGATTGTAAATGTTAGAAAATATGTAACTGGCTAGTTTGTGTGATGTGATCACTTATTTAGTGATATTGTGTTATGAAATATATCAATTAACCATGTATGACTACAGTAACTCTGCCTAGGGGGAGGGCACATAGTTTTACCATTTAATATACCACTTACAACTGCCATTCAAAGTCTTTTTATGTGCCTCTAATTAACAAAATGATATGGATCATATTCTGCATAAGTAATAGAGCGCTGACATTAATGCTGATTACAAGGTCTTAAAGACTTCTCTCAGACAAATGCAAATACAAGTGGACAGCAGACCAGTTATCAATCATATAGAAACGTTATCTCTTTTTAACTTTCATGGAAAGCAGAAAGGGAGGAGATATGAGAGAGATTAGTAAATGACAAATTCACGCAGTCTGCAGAGTTTAAAACAAAACAACAGAAATGCTCTAATATGTTACACTATTATTGCTAGGGCTAGATTATCTCAAACTCTCTAGCATGGAGAGACATCACACACAATTTGTAAGATAAAGAATTTTAAGATTATAAAGAAGAACACCACTAAGCGAGATAAACAGCTCTAAAAATGTAAAAAGAATGTATAAAATATATATGTATCAATCACAGCTAACACGTCTGTACAGATTAATTAACGGGAACAATAAGATGTATGTAAAACATTGTGCAATTTACACATGGGATCCAATCCAGCAGAAAACGCATCTGTAACAAGTTTGTGGCGCCGATGCTTAGTGTTATAGAGGCTTCATTATTATTGAGGACGTATCTATCCAGCTGACTGCAGATATATAGAAGAGTGTACAGCTACGGCTAGGCATTCCTTTATGCACTCAGCTATGAACCGTGCCCCCAGAACATCTTCATAAAGGGAAGAACAATCAGATATCTGTCTTCATCTTGTCTGAAAATGATGACATTTTTCAGCAGGAAAAGGGTCCAAATGGCAGGTGTCAAAGAGCCTTAGCTTCACACGTGATGCTAGGAGGCAGAAAATTCAACGGCAGCGTGTGCTCATGTCAGAGTCGCGCAGCAGCTGCAGTCAGACTGCACGTTTGAAAAGAGCAAACCTCAGAGCCTGTTAAATCAATCCACTGCCAGATGCTGTTATCAGAACAAAGCTGGTCCTGCTGCACAATAATCCTGAGGAGCTATACACATCCAAAGACACTGCTGGGAAGAGCTCTTACTTTGACACCTCACAAGCCTGAAGGTGACAGTCACCTGTAGGTGCCCCGCTTAACTTATTGACAGGATTTAAGAACAGGGTCTGTCAGAACCACTGAGGTGATAAGACTTTAAAGCCATTAAAAAAAAAGGATTATAATAAAACTGACCAACCATGTATAGCTTCATAGAAAATAAAGAAGCAGGGAGACTCGGCTGAGGAACAAGTACATAGCTCAAATTATTTATTCAGATAAAAGGAAAATAAAAAGTCATTGGGATGAGTCTTATATTTAGACATTTAAACAGAAAACTGGCTGTAAGGGACTTTGTACTAAAATATTTTTATCAACTATATGAAAGAGGGGCAGGGAAAAACTTTAGAGATATTTGTTTCACATAAAAGGTTCAGGAAAATCTGTTTACGTTTAAAGTAATAGAAACAGAATGTGCATGTTTGTGTACAACTGATATCTAGGTATCTAGCTCACTGGTTGCTAGGGACACACACAAAAAAGAAAGCACTGGACCAATCATTTATCATAAAGCAAAGCACGGTCACACATGTAGGGCCAAATTACCAGTGAAGCGGTAACAGTTACGCGCAAGCAAAGAGGTTTATTGTGGGTGTTTGTGCACGTCGTGGTTTTCACTAGTATTACAAGTTGACATTTAACGTCATTGCTTGAGCACTACTTAACCGTTTTGCAAAAAAAAAAAATACCACCATCTGATAAAAATTCTTTAAAAAAAAAAAAATTGCCCGAAAAAATTATAAGGGCTCAAATATATGAGGTCTCAGATGTTAGGGGAAAAAAGGCAGGAAAAGGGCTTTAACATAGGGATACATACATTGACATGTTTAAATATGTATATATAAGTACTGTACAGAAAACATTTATCACAAAGTGACAGAACTGAACACTAAAGGTACACACTTCCGAGTAAATATAAACACTACTGTATCTTTAAGTCTTAATGAGAAAACACCTGACAGCAGGTGGCAAATGTTATTATACAAAGGAGGCAGTAAGAAAATTGAGAAGCCAGAAACATGGTATTTTCCATTATAAATATATGAAGAATTAGAGAAAAAAATATGAAGATTTAAGGAAATTATTGGTAGTTAATTATATCAGTCTATGGCAAAATTAAAACCAAGCACAAGGCTTTATTTAAAAAAAAAAAAAAAAAGAACAAACACTAACAGTCAGAACATCTGTACTGGTAGAAATGAAGTATATTATAATAATATTTACTCACTATATAATCACATACGCATGTTATATAATATAATCAATATATTATTATTATTATTATTATTATTGTTGTTAATAAAATCAATATATTTTAATAATTTCTAAACTTATTACAGAAAACAAATGTTCCTTTCATATTATCGTTGAACACACACAAGCATTAGGGGTTATGTTTTACTTAAAGGGACAGTCAACACCAGATTTTTGTTGTTTTAAAAGATAGATAATCTTTTTGATTACCAATTCCCCAGTTTTGCATAACCAACACAGTTATAATTATACATGTTTTACCTCTGTAATTACCTTGTATCTAAGTCTTAGCAGACTTCCCCCTTATTTCAGTTCTTTTGACAGACTTGCATTTAAGCCAATCAGAGCTGTCTCCATGGTAAATTCAAGTGCATGAGCTCAATGTTATCTATATGAAACACGTGAACTAATGCCCTCTAGTGGTGAAAAACTATCAAAATGCATTTAGATTAGAGGTCTAAGAAATTAGCATATGAACCTCCTAGGTTTAGCTTTCAACTAAAAATAATAAGAAAACAAAGCAAAATTGGTGATAAAAGTAAATTGGAAAGTTGTTTAAAATTACATGCCCTATTTGAAACATGAAAGTTTTTTTTTTGGACTTGACTGTCCCTTTAATTTAGACTACAGACAAAATAATAAACTTATGCTACTGAAAAGGAACTACACACTATAAAACTCAGATGCACGCTGCAAAAATACATCCAAGACAAGACGCAAAGTGATTGAAACACTAGAAAAGACATTGATCAGGTGGCAAAGTGACTTGACCAGGACAAAGATCTGTCATATCCAGAGTTAGACTACATGACAATTAAACCGATAGAAATTTTTGTCTACAAATATTATTTTTATAGTTTTACATCATCATCACAACATGATATAACTTTTTGATCATTACATTAGTCCAATCATGGCGGAAAGCTGAGTTAATATGATTCCAGCAACCTACATTTCTTTAAAATGAAGCAGGTTCATTAGCATTGGCATATAACAGTAATGCTGCAAAGCGTGCACAAGCTGCATATATAGAGGCCCACTCATTAAAGCGTGATAAAGGGATTAACAAACCCTGCTTCATCTCCCATGTAGCCAAAAATAGCAGAAATTGAACAACAAAATATGATATGAAGTCCAGCAAATATAATCAAGTTTTAACTAAACAAATGCAATTCACACATCACATGAAGACAAATGTCCTTAAAATATTTAAAGGAAGTCATCACTTCTCAAGTAATATAGGGCCAAAACTGGCCAGAAAATTGGCATCATAAATATAACAATATGAAACTTTAGCAATGTGGCTTCACTATATTAATGCTAAACTATATTGGGACGTTGCTTGCATGGTCAGTAGAGTGTGACGCTATCTACGAAAAAAACATAAATTATGCTTACCTGATAATTTTCTTTTCTTCAGATGGAAAGAGTCCATAGCTGCATTCATTACTTTTGGGAAATAAGAACCTGGCCACCAGGAGGAGGCAAAGACACCCCAGCCAAAGGCTTAAATACTCCTCCCACTGCCCTCATCACCCAGTCATTCTGCCGAGGTACAAGGAACAGTAGAAGAAACATCAGGGTGAAAAGGTGCCAGAAGAACAAAAATCACAGCCGCCCCCATAAAAACACGGACGGGGAGCTGTGGACTCTTTCCATCTGAAGAAAAGATTATCAGGTAAGCATCATTTATGTTTTTCTTCATAAATAGAAAGAGTCCACAGCTGCAGTCATTACTTTTGGGAAAACAAAACCCAAGCTATAGAGGACACTAAATGCTAAAACAGGAGGGTACAAAAGGCAGCCCATTCTGAAGGCACCAAACCTGGGACCACAACCCAAGAAAAAATACAGCAGCCAGAAAACATTTGAAAAGAAAAAACGGCCCCAAGGACACTGATCTACAGATAGCCCACAAGCCGAAATAGAGCTTGCAAACGGATGCTATTCGGAGAGGAAAACCCAGAACCTCTATATCCATTAAGGATGGGATCCTCTAACAACGCCAGAATGTGCCCTAGCAGAACACGAAGGCGTGTCAGTCTGTAACGAAAAGCACAGCACACCTCAACTGGAGCCTCAAGGCCAGTCGCTCCCCCGGATAACTGAACGGGCCATCCTATGCCTAGGGAATCCAGGTTGACAGAACATGAACACAATTTTAAGCAGACATCTGGAAGCTGTAGATGTGCCAACGCCATAAGAATTTGGATTAGGAAACGTGCCGCAACCTCCGGAGGGAACAAACCACCCTCCAGGGAAGGATAAGCATACTCTGGGTCACCTGCACGTGTAGCAACAGAAAGTGGTAGGGAACTCGCCACTCAAGGGACAGAACCCCCCAGAGGCGGATGGCCCAGCGACCCATTGATTCCTCGGTCGCAAGGAATTGGGCCCACTAGAAAGGCCTTCGGAATATAACTGACTGTCATACGTCATCTGGGCCATTTCGTATTCGTCACAATAAGTAGAATCTGAATCAGAGACCACTTGAATCTCAAAATCAGAGTCCTCCATAACTGGGAATGAATACAAAATGTTTGGAGTAAATTAGACAAAAAAATCTAAACAGCACCTTACACTCCCAATGGCTGGGGCACTCACCACATCCTAGCACCAGACATCAGTGGCCAGAATCTTTCCGTCGCCACACAGTCAAGAATGCGGAACTGGAGAGGAAAAAACGTGACCGCACCCGGTCACAAGGTAGGCCCGTACAGTCCAAAAAAAGCATGCCCGACCATAAAGGCCGCATCACTACCAAGGCCGTTATGTTCCACAAGGCTTCAAGCCAAAGTAACACTACACATAAGCAGGTCGAATTACATAACAAACATGATTACAAACTCCCTTAGGAGATATTAACCCTTGATTCCAAGATACAAAAGAAGCCTCACTGAGACCCTGATTTAGTTAGTCCCACAAGGTGGTAGCCTCTCTGGAAAAACATAAATAATACAATACATTCATGAGAAAGTAAAATGAAATGATCTTACCAAAATCTTTGCCCTGGAACAGGAACACAGCCCTTCAAGAGTGACAGATAGTAGTGTCGCCTCTGCCATGGACTTGAGAGAAGTAAGCAGGCAGCGAAACTCGTCAACGCCAATTGCTTGTGGAGCTGTTAATATGAGTCGGGATGGTTTTGCAGAAAGACTCTCCCCTGCATCTCTGGACTCTAACTTTCATTCATGCTCTCACTGAGAGGCTGATAGGACTACTTAAAACTCCAGTCCCATGCCGAAGAGTACTACCCTCCATAAGAGACTATCCAAAACTTCTGACACTTCTCTGCCAACCTCCTGGGACGAAAGGCAAAGAATGACTGGGGGATGAGGGAAGTGGGAGGAGTATTTAAGCCTTTGGCTGGGGTGTCTTTGCCTCCTCCTGGTGGCCAGGTTATAATTTCCCAAAAGTAATGAATGCAGCTGTGGACTCTTTACATTTATGAAGAAAAGTAACTTGCTGCATCAATATAGTGTGAATTGTTTCATTGATGGAGGAAGCTAAGTTTCTCATCCACACTGATGGAAAAAGTAACCTTATTTAAAGGGCCATAATACCCAAATGTTTAAACACTTGAAAGTGATGCAGCATAGCTGTAATAAGCTGATTAGAAAATATCACCTGAACATCTCTATGTAAAAAAGAAAGATATTTTACCTCAGTAGCCACCTCCCATTGTAAAGGATTTCTAAGCAGCATTTTAGTGCGTCTGTCCTGGTACATCTGAAGGGATGAGCATCGTGCACTCTCATATTATTTCACCAATCAGGTAAAGGAAGCTTACTATGAAATCTCATGAGAGTTAAGTCAAATCTCATGAGATCACAGTAAGAGTTCATGACCTCAGCACTGCTGATGCTGATTGGCTGCTGTTCATTTCTTAATTTTTTTAATTTTTTTTACCTGCAGCTGGGAGCAGCTGAGTATAGCTTTTTACACAGAACTTACTCTGCTGAGCTGAGGAAATTGTGAGGTAAAATATCTTCCTTTTTTACATAGAGATGCTCAGGTGATATTTTCCTGTCAGCTTTTTACAGTTATAATGCATTAGTGTCAAGTGATTTAGCATATGAGTATTATGTCCCTTTAATTAAAACAACAATTCTGTGAGATCAAACAAAATGATTTTTACAATATTAGATTTTTTTTTTTTCAACTGTTATTTCCGATCTTTGACGAAGACCCGTTATGATAAAAAAAATAATAACAAAACTGATGCTACCAGTAATTTCCTGTCAGAATCACTTACTGTTTATAAACAGAGATACTCACTCAGTTATGAAAACAAATATTATGGATTTAAATGCTGCTGTGTTGATTTTTTTTGCAACGTGAAGCTATAAATAGATAAAAGTTCTATAAAATGATGTGGGAGCATCATCTCCCCAGAGCAGCACATACGCACTTCTGCTAATCAATGCAGCCTCTCTTAGTCACTAAAAATGAAAAACTTACATTGAAAAGAAAACATGGTCATAGAAATGTGATGGAAAACCGCCACTTTAACACACCTGATGTGGAACATGGTATAAAACACTGTGGGCCAAGAAGTAGAATGCAAAAATGCAAGTGATATGGAGTGTTAACATCTCTGAGGCGCAATCCATACCCTCTTGCATTTTTGTCCATAGTTAGAACACATATTGTGTGTACGATAGCAGATACGCTTTTTCTCTCATATAATACGCATCTATGATGGCACACCCTAAAATTCATTGAAAGCATTATGTATCAAGTACGCTAAAAATGCTTTAGTCATACATTTAACTTTATGATGGTGTAATTACTGTTTGAGAGAGGCAAAATAATGTAGCACACATTATCAATTGGTAATCTAGTCCTTTAACTTTAGTTCCAGTTTCTTATAAAAAAGAAATATTAAGTAAATTGTTTTTCCTTAGATCAAAAAAACTTAGCTACCAAGAAGATATACAAGATTTTTAGGGTTGCAACGATTATTTTCATAGACTAATCGGATAAAAAAAAAAAGAATCAATAATTGTTTTCTACATTTTAAATAAAATCCACATACTGAGTGTTACACATATAAACTTCAGACTAAAACTTTACATTAACACAACTGTTTGTCCACATTTTTATAATTAAACAAAACCAAACCACAACCTGTTTGAAAAGAAGTAGAACTAGAAAAAGGTAGAATATAACTGTTTATGATATTCTGTTATTCACTCTTTCAGAAACTTTGCATTGAAATGTAAACATGTCAACATGACACATACTCCTGGCTGAGGCTGGCTCTCTTTTTGCAAGCTATATTGTCTGCCACAGAGAAGAGACGCTCAGATGGTGTTGGGGTGCTTGAGATGCATAAGTAGGGTTTTGGCAATTTCGCCAAAGTGTTATATTTATCTTTGTTAGCCCTTTACCAATGCAAAGTGTTTTCCACCTTGGCAAGGGGCCTCTCAATAAAGTAAGCCTGGACTTCATTCTAACAAAAATATCTTGAATATCTATATGCAATGGTAAATAACCAGCTATAAGGTTAGGGAAAAATATCTAGTTCGCTTTAAAAATATCAGATATATAGTTATAGAGGTTGAATCTGGTACATATCAGGATTTATTAAAAATATAAAAAAAAAACAATAAAAAAAAAGTCAAAAGCACTATGGTCTTTATATCAATAACAGGACAAAGCCATACTCATGTATCCATACAGTACATATAATCAGCAATAGCATGCAATCAGCTAATAATTGTGCAAACAGATAATAGTGCGCATCAATTCAATTAACTCCCATAAATCTAGGACCTAGGTGTAAATAACAAGCTCGGCACTATATCATGCAAAGCATAGTCCCAAATGACCTGATTTAATATAAACAATACAAATGATGACTCCTATTATTTCTGGGTTGCACATAAGCCAGGAGTAGTTGCAAACTTATACTGTCCTGAAAAAGTGAAAAGTAAACGTCTTTAGACGTCCTTTAGGCTAAGGGCATAACCATAAAACACCATGTGCAGGAGCTCATTAGAGTGAAACAGCTGGTGTCATGTACAGACCAACTAATTGCAAACCAACTAATCGATTATGAGATTCGTTGAAAACTATTTTCATAATCGATTATAACAATTAGTTGTTGCAGCTCTAAAGATTTTAAAGGGATCTAACATCCTAATACCTATCACTTCTCTTCTTTCAAGCACACACGGTACATTTCTCCCAAGAGAATATCTGTCTTGGTTAACATATGAAGAGTATTTGGCATCACCTTGTAAGAAAAATAATCAAGGATTCTTAGTTGACCAGCCAATAAATGCAGGTCTGTAACAAAACTCTTGGACCAAGTGTGACAATCTTTTGACTTGATTTTATATATAAACTTTAAATCAAAAAATAAAAACACAAAAGGAAAAGCCACAGCAAAAAAAATGCCTTAGAGGTTAATGGACACGAGTACATTAAATCAAACTGGGTATAAAATAATTGTATAGAATTAGAATAACATCAAAGAAAACCTGCAATTTAATCTATCAATATATGAATTAGATGTCTACAGATAATCACAAAATCATTATTTTCTATTTATATACAGCTTGCTGCTGCCAGTGCTGTAAAAAGTGTACTACTACTATAGTCACTTTAGTAAATAACTGTGCTCTTTACAATAACTCATGAACTAATGTAAACCCATGTCCTCATATGGTCATCAAAATAAGAGAGTAGCTTAAAGGGATACTAAACCCAATTTTTTTTTGTTTCTTAAATCAGATAGAGCATGCAATATTAAGCAACTTTCTAATTTACTCCTATTACCAATTTTTCTTCATTCTTACGACCCAGCCCATTTTGGTTCAACACCTGGGTAGCGTTTGCTGATTGGTGGCTAAATGTAGCCACCAATCAGCAAGCGCTACCCAGGTGCTGGACCAAAAATGGTATGGCTTTTTCAGATAAAGATACCAAGAGAAGAAAGAAAAATTGATAATAGTAGTAAATTAGAAAGTTGCTTAAAATTGCTTGTTCTATCTGAATCATGAAAGAAAAAAATTGGGTTCAGTATCCCTTTAAAATGTATAATATGATAATCAATAAATATTAACACATTTTTAAAATGATTAACTCAAACTTACACATCTGTAGAAATCACTAATGTTTAGTAACAGCATAGACAGTCATATACATTATATTTTGTAGAGCTATCTTTCTTAGAGACAGACTCAAACACTTTCATAATCTACCCTTTGGGGTTTCAGAAGATTTGTGAAAAAATGCTTTTAATAGAAACAGTAGCATTTTACTTTTTATATTTATAACTTATGCATCAGAATAACCAATCGTGTGTTTTACATACACAGCTGCTGACGCTCTTAGCTCAAACCTGAATCATCACCTTCTGTACTTAAAAACAGAATTTATGCTTACCTGATAAATTACTTTCTCTTGTGGTGTATCCAGTCCACGGATTCATCCTTTACTTGTGGGATATTCTCCTTCCTAACCGGAAGTGGCAAAGAGAGCACACCACAGAGCTGTCCATATAGCTCCCCCTCTAGCTCCACCCCCCAGTCATTCGACCGGAGGTTAGGAAGAAAAAGGAGAAACCATAGGGTGCAGTGGTGACTGTAATTTAAACAAAAAATCTACCTGACTTAATAGCCAGGGCGGGCCGTGGACTGGATACACCACAAGAGAAAGTAATTTATCAGGTAAGCATAAATTCTGTTTTCTCTTGTAAGGTGTATCCAGTCCACGGATTCATCCTTTACTTGTGGGATACCAATACCAAAGCTTTAGGACACGGATGAAGGGAGGGAACAAGACAGGTACCTTAAACGGAAGGCACCACTGCTTGTAAAACCTTTCTCCCAAAAATAGCCTCCAAGGAGAAGCAAAAGTATTGAATTTGGAAAATTTGGAAAAAGTATGCAGCGAAGACCAAGTCGCTGCCTTACAAATCTGTTCAACAGAAGCCTCATGTTTAAAAGCCCATGTGGAAGCCACTGCTCTGGTAGAATGAGCAGTAATTGTTTCAGGAGGCTGCTGTCCAGCAGTCTCATAGGCCAAACGGATGATGCTTTTGAGCCAAAAGGAAAGAGAGGTAGCAGTCGCTTTCTGACCCCTCCTCTTACCAGAATAGATAACAAACAGAGAAGATGTTTGTCTGAAATCCTTAGTTGCCTGTAAATAGAACTTTAAGGCACGAACCACATCAAGATTGTGTAACAGACGTTCCTTCTTCGAAGAAGGATTCGGACACAGAGAAGGAACAACAATTTATTGGTTAATATTCCTATTAGACACAACCTTAGGAAGAAAACCAGGTTTGGTACGCAAAAAAACTACCTTATCTGCATGGAAAATCAGATAAGGTGAATCACACTGTAGGGCAGATAACTCTGAAACTCTGCGAGCAGAAGAGATAGCTACCAAAAACAAAACTTTCCAAGATAAAAGCTTAATATCTATGGAATGTAAGGGTTCAAACGGAACCCCCTGAAGAACTGAAAGGACTAAATTTAGACTCCAAGGCGGAGCCACAGGTCTATAAACAGGCTTGATTCTGACTAAAGCATTGAGTAAGCGCTTGAACGTCTGGTACTTCTGCCAGACGTTTGTGTAAAAGGATAGACAAAGCAGATATCTGTCCTTTTAAAGAACTAGCTGACAATCCTTTCTCTAATCCTTCTTGGAGAAAGGACAATATCCAAGGAATCCTAATCTTACTCCATGAGTAACCCTTGGATTCACACCAACAAAGATATTTTCGCCATATCTTATGGTAGATTTTCCTGGTGACAGGCTTTCTAGACTGAATCAGAGTATCTATAACCGACTCAGAGAAACCACGCTTTGATAGAATTAAGCGTTCAATCTCCAAGCAGTCAGACGCAGAGAAATTAGATTTGGATGCTTGAAAGGACCTTGTATTAGAAGGTCCTGCCTCATTGGCAAAGTCCAAGGTGGGACAGATGACATGTCCACCAGGTCTGCATACCAAGTCCTGCGTGGCCACGCAGGCGCTATCAGAATCACCGAAGCCTTCTCCTGCTTGATTCTGGCGACCAGACGAGGGAGGAGAGGAAACGGTGGGAAAACATAGGCCAGATTAAAGGACCAAGGCGCTGCTAGAGCATCTATTAGCACCGCCTGGGGATCCCGGGACCTGGACTCATAGAGAGGAAGTTTGGAGTTCTGACGGGACGCCATCAGATCCAACTCCGGAGTGCCCCATCGCTGGGTCAGTTGGGCAAACACCTCCGGGTGGAGTTCCCACTCCCCCGGGTGAAAAGTCTGACGACTTAGAAAATCCGCCTCCCAGTTGTCAACTCCTGGGATGTGAATTGCTGAGAGGTGGCAAGAGTGGTCCTCCGCCCACCTGATTATTTTGGTTACTTCCATCATTGCTAGGGAACTCCTCGTCCCCCTTTGATGGTTGATGTAAGCTACAGTCGTGATGTTGTCCGACTGAAATCTGATGAATTTGGCCGCAGCTAGCTGAGGCCATGCCTGAAGAGCGTTGAATATCGCCCTCAGTTCCAGAATGTTTATCGGGAGGAGAGCTTCTTCCCGAGACCATAAGCCCTGAGCTTTCAGGGAGTCCCAGACTGCACCCCAGCCCAACAGGCTGGCGTCGGTCGTTACGATGATCTACTCTGGTCTGCGGAAACACATTTCCTGCGACAGGTGATCCTGAGACAACCACCAGAGAAGAGAATCTCTGGTCTCCTGGTCCAACTGTATTTGAGGAGACAAATCTGCATAATCCCCATTCCACTGTTTGAGCATGCATAGTTGCAGTGGCCTGAGGTGTATTCGAGCAAAAGGGACTATGTCCGTTGCCGCTACCATTAGTCCGATTGTCTCCATGCACTAAGCAACAGATGGCCGAGGAATGGAGTGAAGGACTCGGCAAGTAGTTAAGAGTTTTGACTTTCTGACCTCCGTCAGAAATATTTCATTTCTACCGAGTCTATCAAAGTTCCTAGAAAGGGAACTCTTGTGAGGGGGGAGAGAGAACTCTTTTTGATGTTCACCTTCCACCCGTGAGACCTCAGAAAAGCTAACACAATTTCCGTGTGAGACTTGGTTCTTTGGAAAGTCGGCGCCTGAATTAAGATGTCGTCTAGATAAGGCGCCACTGCTATGCCCCGCGGTCTTAGAACCGCCAGGAGGGACCCTAGCACTTTTGTAAAAATTCTGGGAGCAGTGGCCAACCCGAAGGGAAGAGCCACAAACTGATAATGCTTGTCCAGAAAAGCGAACCTGAGAAACTGGTGATGATCTTTGTGGATAGGAATGTGCAGATACGCATCCTTTAGATCCACGGAAGTCATATATTGACCTTCCTGGATCATTTTTAAGATTGTCCGAATGGTCTCCATCTTGAATGATGGGACTCTGAGGAATCTGTTTAGAATTTTGAGATCCAGGATTGGTCTGAAAGTTCCTTCTTTTTTGGGAACCACAAACAGATTTGAGTAAAAACCCAGTCCTTGTTCTGCAATTGGAACTGGGTGGATCACTCCCATTTTATGTAGATCTTCTACACAGCATAAAAACGCCTCTTTCTTTGTCTGATCTGTAGACAGACGAGAAATGTGGAACCTTCCCCTTGGAGGAGAGTCCTTGACATGACACAGCCTGAAGATCTAGTCAAACTAACTGCGCATCTGAGGCGCAAAATTAGGCCCCTCCCACCCTACTCCGGTGCTGGGAGGCCTAAAGAAAACTCCCAAGAATTATAATATTAGCCATGTGGGTAACAACCCCTGAAAGAAACAACAAAGGGACCTTCAAAGTGTCTCAAAAAACGATATTTATTAGTAAAAATCGTTTGCCATAAAAAAGTGTCAACTTGCCATAAAATAGTGTCAACAAGCATAAATTAGCCCTGTTATATAAGCTTGTAATTCCATACTTAGTCTCTGAATAAAGCTTACCCTTCCCTCATGGGGATCTTGTCAGTCTCTTCTAGCATTATCACAGTCTTGTCTAGAATAAATGACTGAACATACCTTATTGCAGTCTAATCTGCAAACCGTTCCCCCCAACTGAAGTTTTCTGGTACTCCTCAGTCCTGTGTGGGAACAGCAGTGGATTTTAGTTACAACATGCTAAAATCATCATCCTCTCTGCAGAAATCTTCATCTCTTTCCTGCTAGAGAGTAAATAGTACAAACCGGTACCATTTAAAATAACAAACTTTTGCTTGTAGAAAATAAAACTACAATTCTAACACCACATTCACTTTACCCTCCCGAGAGGGACTCTATTGCTTAGAGCTGGCAAAGAGAATGACTGGGGGGTGGAGCTAGAGGGGGAGCTATATGGACAGCTCTGCTGTGTGCTCTCTTTGCCACTTCCTGTTAGGAAGGAGAATATCCCACAAGTAAAGGATGAATCCGTGGACTGGATACACCTTACAAGAGAAAGACACTTTGGATACTGTGATTGAAGGTTAGGACGCCTTCTAAAGATTTGGTAAAGATTTGGTAATCCAGAAATAAAAAAATGCCCAAATAGGAAATTCAATCAAAACTTTATCTAAGGAAGTGTACTTTATGAGATTGTCCAGGAATCCAAAGTACTGCTAGGCCAGTACAGCAACAAACACTTCCGGGCATCACTAGTTGAAGTGGAGATCCAAACTTGCGAGGTCACGCTGATAGTATAAAAAGTAACTTTTATTGCTTAAAAGAAAAAAGGCATGAAGAGGTTAACCAATTGGTTGTATGATTTTAATTAGTATGTATGTGTCTCTTTAAATAGAGGTCTCAGCATTAGCTAGCAGTGAACAAGTGTGGTAGATCTACACGAAACATGTCTGCATTTTATGCCTTTTCTGTGACTCCGGAAATGCTGTTGTGAGCCGCAGGCTCTTTGTTTTTAGCTAAGCAATAAAAACATAATTTATGTAAGAACTTACCTGATAAATTCATTTCTTTCATATTAGCAAGAGTCCATGAGCTAGTGACGTATGGGATATACATTCCTACCAGGAGGGGCAAAGTTTCCCAAACCTTAAAATGCCTATAAATACACCCCTCACCACACCCACAATTCAGTTTAACGAATAGCCAAGAAGTGGGGTGATAAGAAAAAAGTGCGAAAGCATATAAAATAAGGAATTGGAATAATTGTGCTTTATACAAAAAAATCATAACCACCACAAAAAAGGGCGGGCCTCATGGACTCTTGCTAATATGAAAGAAATGAATTTATCAGGTAAGTTCTTACATAAATTATGTTTTCTTTCATGTAATTAGCAAGAGTCCATGAGCTAGTGACGTATGGGATAATGACTACCCAAGATGTGGATCTTTCCACACAAGAGTCACTAGAGAGGGAGGGATAAAATAAAGACAGCCAATTCCTGCTGAAAATAATCCACACCCAAAATAAAGTTTAATGAAAAACATAAGCAGAAGATTCAAACTGAAACCACTGCCTGAAGTACTTTTCTACCAAAAACTGCTTCAGAAGAAGAAAACACATCAAAATGGTAGAATTTAGAAAAAGTATGCAAAGAGGACCAAGTTGCTGCTTTGCAAATCTGATCAATCGAAGCTTCATTCCTAAACGCCCAGGAAGTAGAAACTGACCTAGTAGAAAGAACTGTAATCCTTCGAGGCAGAATTTTACCCGACTCGACATAGGCATGATGAAATAAAGATTTCAACCAAGATGCCAAAGAAATGGCAGAAGCTTTCTGGCCTTTTCTAGAACCGGAAAAGATGACAAATAGACTAGAAGTCTTTCGGAAAGACTTAGTAGCTTAAACATAATAATACAAAGCTCTAACAGCATCCAAAGAATGCAATGATTTATCCTTAGAATTCATAGGATTAGGACATAATGAAGGAACCACAATTTCAAAAGAAGTTCGCAGCACCGCCTTATCCTGATGAAAAATCAGAAAAGGAGACTCACAAGAAAGAGCAGATAATTCAGAGACTCTTCTGGCAGAAGAGATGGCCAAAAGAAACAAAACTTTCCAAGAAAGTAATATAACGACCAAAGAATGCATGGGTTCAAAAGGAGGAGCTTGAAAAGCCCCCAGAACCAAATTCAAACTCCAAGGAGGAGAAATTGACTTAATGACAGGTTTTATACGAACCAAAGCTTGTACAAAACAATGAAAGAACAGAAAGAGCAGAGATTTGTCCTTTCAAGGAACTTGCGGACAAACCTTTATCTAAACCATCCTGAAGAAACTGAAAAATTCTCGGTATTCAAAAAGAATGCCAAGAAAAAATGATGAGAAAGACACTAAGAAATATAAGTCTTCCAGACTCTATAATATATCTCTCTAGATACAGATTTACGAGCCTGTCACATAGTATTAATCACAGAGTCAGAGAAACCTTCTTTGACCAAGAATCAAGCGTTCAAACTCCATACCTTAAAATTTAAGGATTTGAGATCCTGATGGAAAAAAGGACCTTGCGACAGAAAGTCTGGTCTTAACGGAAGAGTCCACAGCTGGCAAGAGGCCATCCAGACAAGATCCGCATACCAGCAGGACAAACGAGCATTCCTTTAGAATCTTGGAGAATACTCTTGGAAGAAGAACTAGAGGCGGAAAGATATAGGCAGGATGATACTTCCAAGGAAGTGATAATGTATCCACTGCTTCCGCCCGAGGATCCCGGGATCTGGACAGATACCAGGGAAGTTTTTTGTTTAGATGAGAAGCCATCAGATCTATTTCTGGGAGTTCCCACATTTGAACAATCTGAAGCAATACCTCTGGGTGAAGAGACCATTCGCCCGGATGCAACGTTTGGCGACTGAGATAATCCGCTTCCCAATTGTCTATACCTGGGATATGAACCGCAGAGATTAGACAGGAGCTGGATTCCGCCCAAACCAAAATTCGAGATACTTCTTTCATAGCCAGAGGACTGTGAGTCCCTCCTTGATGATTGATGTATGCCACAGCTGTGACATTGTCTATCTGAAAACAAATGAACAACTCTCTCTTCAGAAGAGGCCAAGACTGAAGAGCTCTGAAAATTGCACGGAGTTCAAAATATTGATCGGTAATCTCACCTCCTGAGATTCCCAAACCCCTTGTGCCGTCAGAGACCCCCACACAGCTCCCCAACCTGTAAGACTTGCATCTGTTGAGATTATAGTCCAGGTCGGAAGAACAAAGAAGCCCCCTGAACTAAACGATGGTGAACTGTCCACCATGTCATAGAGTGTCGTATAATCGGTTTAAAGATATTAATTGAGATATCTTTGTGTAATCCCTGCACCACTGGTTCAGCATACAGAGCTGAAGAGGTCGCATGTGAAAACGAGCAAAGGAGATCGCATCCGATGCGGCAGTCCTAAGACCTAAAATTTCCATGCATAAGGCTACCAAAGGGAATGATTGTGACTGAAGGTTTTGACAAGCTGATATCAATGTTAAATTTCTCTTATCTGACAAGGACAGAGTCATAGACACTGAATCTATCTGGAAACCTAAAAAGGTTACCCTTGTCTGAGGAAACAATGAACTGAATGGTAAATTGATCCTCCAACCATGATCTTGAAGAAACAACACAAGTCGATTCGTATGAGATTCTGCGAAAATGTGAAGACTGAGCAAGTACCAAGATATCGTCCAAATAAGGAAATACCAAAACCCTGTTCTCTGATTACAGACAGAAGGGCACCGAGAACCTTTGAAAAAAATTCTTGGAGCTGACGCTAGGCCAAACGGTAGAGCCACAAAACTGGTAATGCTTGTCTAAAAAGAGAATCTCAGAAACTAAAAGTGATCTGGATGAATCGGAATATGCAGATATACATCCTGTAAATCTATTGTAGACATATAATGCCCTTGCTAAACAAAAGGCAGGATAGTCCTACAGTTACCATCTTGAATGTTGGTATCCTTACATAACGATTCAATATAGATAGATCCGGAACTGGTCTGAAGGAATTGACCTTCTTTGGTACAATGAAGAGATAGAATAAAACCCCAGCCCCTGTTCCAGAACTGGAACTGGCATAATTACTCCAGCCAACTCTAGATCTGAAACACATTTCAGAAATGCTGAGCCTTTGCTGTGTTTACTGGGACACGGGAAAGAAAAAAAAAAATCTCTTTGCAGGAGGCCTTAACTTGAAGCCAATTCTGTACCTTTCTGAAACAATGTTCTGAAACCAGAGATTGTGAACGGAATTGATCCAAATTTCCTTGAAGAAAACAAACTGCCCCATACCAGCTGAGCTGGAATGAGGGCCGCACCTTCATGGGTATTTAGGAGCTGCCTATAGGTTTCTATAAGGCTTGGATATATTCCAAACTGGAAAAGGTTTCCAAACTGATACCGCTCCTGAGGATGAAGGACCAGGCTTTTGTTCCTTGTTGTGAGGAAAGGAACGAAAATGATTATTAGACCTAAATTTACCTTAGATTTTTTATCCTTTGGTAAAAAAGTTCCCTTCCCTCCAGTAACAGTTGAGATAATAGAATCCAACTGAAAATCGAATAATTTATTACCCTGGAAAGAAAGGGAAAGCAAAGTTGACTTAGAAGACATATCAGCATTCCAAGTTTTAAGCCATAAAGCTTTTCTAGCTAAAATAGCTAGAGACATATACCTGACATCAACTCTAATGATATCAAAAGATGGTATCACAAATAAAATTATTAGCATGTTATAGAATAATAATAATGCTATAAAATTATGATCTGTTACTTGTTGCGCTAAAGCTTCTAACCAAAAAGTTGAAGCTGCAGCAACATCCGCTAAAAATATAGCAGGTCTAAGAAGATTACCTGAACATAAGTAAGCTTTTCTTAGAAAGGATTCAATTTTCCTATCTAAAGGATGCTTAAATGAAGTACTATCTGCCATAGGAATAGTAGTACGTTTAGCAGGAGTAGAGACAGCCCCATTAACCTTAGAGATTTTGTCCCAAAACTCTAATCTGTCAGATGGCACAGGATATAATTGCTTAAACGTTTAGAAGGAGTAAAAGAATTACCCAAATTATTCCATTCCCTGGAAATTACTTCAGAAATAGCATCAGGGAGAGAAAACACTTCTGGAATAACTACAGGAGATTTAAAAACCTTATTTAAACGTTTAGATTTAGTATCAAGAGGACCAGAATCCTCTATTTCTAATGCAATTAATACTTCTTTAAGTAAAGAACGAATAAATTCCATCTTGAACAAATACAAAGATTTATCAGCATCAATCTCTGAGACAGAAACCTCTGAACCAGAAGAACCATTATCAGTATCAGAATGATGATGTTCATTTAAAAATTCATCTGCAAAAAAGAGAAGTTTTAAAAGACTTTTATGTATACTAGAAGGAGAAATAACAGACATAGCCTTCTAAATGGATTTAAAAAATAAAATCTCTTATATTATCAGGAACACTCTGAAAATTAGATGTTGACGGAACAGCAACAGGTAATGTAACAGTACTAAAGGAAATTTTATCTGCATTAATAAGTTTTTCATGACATGCAATACAAACAACAGCTGGAGAAACAGATACCAAAAGTTTATAGCAGATACACTTAGCTTGGTAGCTCCAGCACTGGGCAGCGATTTTCCTGAAGTATCTTCTGACTCAGTTGCAACGTGGAACATCTTGCAATATGTAAAAGAAAAAACAACATATAAAGCAAAATTGATCAAATTCCTTAAATGACAGTTTCAGGAATGGGAAAAAAATGCCAGTGAACAAGCTTCTAGCAACCAGAAGCAATAAATAATGAGACTTAAATAATGTGGAGACAAAAAAGACGCCCATATTTTTTAGCGCCAAAAAAGACGCCCACATTATTTGGCGCCTAAATGCTTTTGGCGCCAAAAATGACGCCACATCCAGAACGCCGACACTTTTGACGCAAAAAAACGTCAAAAAATGACGCAACTTCCGGCGACACGTATGACGCAGGAAACAGAAAAACATTTTTGCGCCAAAAAAGTCCGCGCCAAGAATGACGCAATAAAATGAAGCATTTTCAGCCCCCGCGAGCCTAACAGCCCACAGGGAAAAAGTCAAATTTTTTAAGGTAAGAAAAAATGATTGAAACAAATGCATTTATCCCAAGTATGAAACTGACTGTCTGAAAATAAGGAATGTTGAACATCCTGAGTCAAGGCAAATAAATGTTTGAATACATATATTTAGAACTTTATAAAAAAGTGCCTAACCATAGCTTAGAGTGTCACAGAAAATAAGCTTACTTACTTACCCCAGGACACTCATCTACATGTTGTAGAAAGCCAAACCAGTACTGAAACGAAAATCAGCAGAGGTAATGGTATATATATATATATATATAAGAGTATATCGTCGATCTGAAAAGGGAGGTAAGAGATGAATCTCTATGACCGATAACAGAGAACCTATGAAATAGACCCCGTAGAAGGAGATCATTGCATTCAAATAGGCAATACTCTCCTCACATCCCTCTGACATTCACTGCACGCTGAGAGGAAAACCGGGCTCCAACCTGCTGCGGAGCGCATATCAACGTAGAATCTAGCACAAACTTACTTCACCACCTCCATAGGAGGCAAAGTTTGTAAAACTGAATTGTGGGTGTGGTGAGGGGTGTATTTATAGGCATTTTAAGGTTTGGGAAACTTTGCCCCTCCTGGTAGGAATGTATATCCCATACGTCACTAGCTCATGGACTCTTGCTAATTACATGAAAGAAAGTTACTTTTTATACTATCAGCGTGACCTCGCAAGTTTGTATCTCCACTTCAACTAGTGATGCCCGAAGTGTTTGTTGCTGTGCAGGAGTTTTTGCGCTTTGACGTAAGCGCTGTCTGTTTGGGCTCCCAGGACTAAGGGGAAGGGCTTGGAGACCGGTGCTTTCACTGAAGAGACGCTGCCTTCTACACACATCCGAAGAAGCTGGTAAGCGCCACTATATTTTGTTTGCCTAATGTTAGGCAAGACTACTTGGACAGTAAAGTCAAAATTACACTTTCAATGGTTCAGAGAGAGCATGCCATTTTAAATAACTTTACAATTTATTTCCATTAAAGAATTTGCCTCATTCTCCTGGTATCCTTTGTTGAAAAGCACACCTAGGCAGGCTCAGGAGCAACAATGCACTACTGGAAGCTAACTGCTCATTGGTGACTGCACATATATGCCTTTTATCACTAACTCACTTGATGTGTTTAACTAGCTCCCAGGACTGTATTGTTGCTTTTTCAACAAAGAATACCAAGGGAATGAAGCAAATTTGATAATAGAAGTAAATTGGAAAATTGCTTAATCTTATATGCTCTATTTGAATTTAGGGCCAAAACAGCGTACATATACGTCATGTGGTACTTTGCATATTGTACTGCATGACGTGTATATATATATATATATATATATATATATATATACACACGTCGGAGCTGCAGGAAGCTCCAGCAGTCTTGGCAGTAAAGTTACAACAGAGAGCTGGAGTTCCTGAGTTCTAGGCATCTGCCTGCGTATGGAACCAGAGCGTGATCGGTGCTCAGTGTCCATATGAATGAAAATGCCTGACTGCTACAGACTGTGACACTGTGTGTGTCACCGTCTGTAACGATGATCTGCTGGTGCAGGCGGGAGGGAAACTGGGAGGCGAGTGGGTGGTTCAGCAGCAGAATGGGGAGGGAGGAGAAAAGGTGAGGGAGTTGGATGGTCCTACACTGCATTTCAAAAAAATATAGGGAGAGGGAGGGATGGGGAGCTACACTACAGAAAAAATATGGGGTGGGGGTCCATAGACAAAAGATCACCATGGGGGGGGGGGGGGGGGGGCGACCACTACAATACAGAAAATTAAGAAAAATAAATAAGAAAATAAAAAAATAAAAAACAAAACATTATACTGGCAGACAGCTGCCAGTACTAAAGATGGCCACAAGCAGTCGGAGGGGGAGGTTAGAGAGCTATTTGGGGGGGGATCAGGGAGGTGGGATGACTGGCAGACTGTATGCCAGTACTTTAGATGGTGGTGACCAGTGGGGGGTGAGGGAAGGAAGAAAGCTGTTCGGGAGGCATCAAGTAGGGATCAGGGGATGGGAGGGTAATACATCCACAAGCATAAAGATCTATGGCGCTTACCAGCTCCACGGTATCCAAGGCAGCGTCTTGTTCGGCGTGTGCACACCTCAGTAGTAGCCACTTCAGGGGGTGGGGGGGGGGTAATCTAAAATTAACGTTACAAGTTACCTGATTAACCCCTCCACTGCTGGGAATAATAGAAGTGTGGTGCACAGCTGCAGTTAGCTGCATTCTAATTACCAAAAATCAATGGCAAAGCCATATATGTCTGCTTTTACAATCATTTGTGCCATGACTGCACAAGCGGTATGCAAAACATTTCAGGGAGATAACAAAAGTTTGTGAAAAAGTTAATATATATAGTTTTGACAGGTATATAAAAAACAAGGCTCTATTTATGTTTAAATTGAGTGATAGCAAAAATGCTAAAAATTCTCCAGTTTTTTGGGCAAGTTCTTCTCTGAAAGTCCCAGTAGTGAATGGGTTAATCTGGAAATGTCTTCAAGAGCACAGCATTGATGCATATTATAGCTGTATGAAGTTTAACACTTAATAGGAGTATTAGTAGTGACTGCAATATTTTTATACAACTTTACATTTTTCAAGGTATATGCATTTTACTTTTTAATACCAAGAACCACACAAATACTACAAATAGACTATACTTTTAAAAAAAATGTCATGTAGATTTCCGTCATTCTGCAGTTTTATTCCTACATATGTCATGTCCCCTGTGCAGTTTTGCTGTGACTCATCAGAGCACATACAGTTACCCGTACGCTTCTGCTTTGTACGTGGTGTCTGAAATGGTGACATAATTTGGGAAAATAACAGTACAGTGGTAAAATTCATACTAATATACTAATATTTATATATATATATATATATATATATATATATATATTAGAGACTTGAAAAAAAAATTATGTCGAGTTTGTTTTTAGTAAAAATACAAATGTATATCCTTAAAATTTAATTACTGAGTATTCCGAAAAATGGATCCTGAAAGAAAGGGAAACTAGAGGAAGAAAAGAGATACTGAGGCACATAAAAAGTGCACTCTACTTGTGATTAAATAATCTCTAGCATAGGGTAAATAAATACATTTTTAAAAACTCTCACAAGTTCCCTTTTTTATATATGCAAGGTTAAAGCAATAATAATAAAAATAAATTTAAAAAAATACATTCAAGAAAAACAAATTATAAGTCTAAAGAATATTTACCACCCACTAAGCACCACAGTTAAAGGAACAGTCTACTCCAGAATTTGTATTGTTTAAAAAGATAGATAATCCCTTTATTACTGATTCCCCAGTTTTGCATAACCAACACTGTGATATTAATACACTTATTACCTCTGTAACTATCTTGTATCTAAGCATCTGCAAACTGCCCCCTTATTTCAGTTCTTTTGACAGACTTGCATTTTAGACAGTCAGTGCCCTCTCATAAGTAACTCCACGTGAGTAAGCACAATGTTATCTATATGGCACACATAAACTAACACCCTCTAGCTGTGAACAACTGTCAAATGACCTGAGATAAGAGACTGCCTGCAAGGGCTTAGAAATTAGCATATGAGCCTACCTAGGTTTAGCTTTCAACTAAGAATACCATGAGAATAAAGCAAATTTGATGATAAAAGTAAATTGGTGGTTTAAAATTACATGCCCTATCTGAATCATAAAAGTTTAACTTTGACTAGACTGTCCCTTTAACCAATGATTTAAGTCAAGGAAAAATAATCTAATATTAAAAGGACATGAAATCCATAATTAAACCTCCATGGATCAGATAGAACATGCCATTTTGAAAGACTTAGGTTCAGGAGCAGCAATGCACTACTAGCGGGTGATTGGTGGCTGTATAGATTTGCGTCTTCTTATAGGCTTACCAGATTTGCTCAGTTAGTTCCCATTGCTGGTGTTATACACATAGTAAAAGGGACATGAAACCCACATTTTCCTTTAACACTTATGTCCCTTTATATTACATTCTGTTTTCTAAATGAAATAAAGATATAAAAGATTTCTTACCAATATGCAACATCAAGAGGTGCAAAAAATCTTCTTTGAATTAGATCAGCAAAATATCTTTCTGTTTCTCTGCATGCCGTCCCATTTCCAATAGCTATTGTAAAACAGCTTTAACATAAATAAGGAAATCATTATTTTAATGTAATTTTTTTCTGTAGAAAAATGCATTTATAAAGACAGGTGAACAAGTACTGAAAACATAACATAGCTCTCAGGGGCCAATGTTGTTTTAATGTGGTGTCTGAGAAATGGTTTCATCAGCTATAGAAGAAGGCAGAAATGTATTCTACAACAGTCAATGGTCTCGACTATCTAATAAAAATATAATTGATCAATTACCTCTGATTACAACTAAAATAAATTAGGATTGTGTTGCGCTTAAAACGTTAGACTATCTCAAATTATTATAATAGCAACATTTTAATTATGACCTGAAAAACAAGGTAATTAACCTAGTGATAGTAATAACGATGATCACTTCTCAGGGATTTACTGAAGTTAATGTTCAAGAACAGTGATAAATTAAAGGTTCGGCTCATGTAAATATCTGTACTAAATCAGGGGGGGGGGGGGGGTTATTGCTAAGTGAAAGCAGGTACTAAGATTGTCTATTTAATCACTTATATAACATGGTCACATTTAAGAAAGTTATAATTTGTATTACTTGCAACAAGCAGAAAATTAAGAGAGCACTAAAACAATTTTAATCAATGTCAAAGTTATGGTCAAATACTTAATTTAATATCCTAAAACCAACATATAATCAAAGGAAGGGTTTTACAGCATTTAGATATTTGGAGAATAAACTGAGCCCTAAAGGAGGAAGATTGCATTTAAATATTATTGAATACATCAGAATACTTAAAGGGACACTGAACACAACTTTTTTCTTTCATGATTCAGATAGAGCATGCAATTTTAAGCAACTTTCTAATTTACTCCTATTATAAATTTTTCTTCGTTTTCTTAATATCTTTATTTGAAAAAGGTAGCCAACAATCAGCAAGCACTATACAGGTGCTGAACCAAAGATGGGTTGGCTCGTAAGCTTACATTCCTGCTATTTCAAATAAAGTTACCAAGAGAATGAAGAAAATTGATAATAGGAGTAAATTAGAAAGTTGCTTAAAATTGCATAATCTACCTAAATCATGAGAGAAACAAATTGGGTTCAGTGTCCCTATTAAGGGACATGAAACCCCAATTTTTTTCTTTTGTGACTCAGAAAGGAGTATACAATTTTAAAAATATTTCCAATATACTTCTATTATCACATTTTTGAAGAGATATCTAGATAGGTAGCGTGCACAAGTCTGGAGAACTACATGACAGGAAATAGTGCTGCCATCTAGTGCTCTTTGTAATGTATAGCATTGTTGCAAAACAGCTGCCATATAGTACGACAGACACGTGCACACTCCTGAACCTAACTTTCTGTTTTTCAACAAAGTATAACAAGAAAACAAAAAATTAGAAAGTTGATTAAAATTTAAAATTTGGGGTTTCAGGTCCCTTTAAAGCTTTTAGAGCGGAATACACAAAAACATAATTTATGCTTACCTGATAAATTTATTTCTCTTGTGATGTATCGAGTCCACGGATTCATCCTTACTTGTGGGATATTCTCCTCCCCTACAGGAAGTGGCAGAGAGAGCACCCACAGCAGAGCTGCCTATATAGCTCCCCCCCTTAGCTTCACCCCCCAGTCATTCGACCGAAGGCTAGGAAGAAAAAGGAGAAACTATAGGGTGCAGTGGTGACTGAAAGTTTAAAAATAAAAATATATATGCCTGTCTTAATAAACAGGGCGGGCCGTGGACTCGATACATCACAAGAGAAATAAATTTATCAGGTAAGCATAAATTACGTTTTCTCTTGCAAGATGTATCGAGTCCACGGATTCATCCTTACTTGTGGGATACCAATACCAAAGCTTTAGGACACGGATGAAGGGAGGGACAAGACAGGGACCTTAAATGGAAGGCACCACTGCTTGTAGAACCTTTCTCCCAAAAATAGCCTCCGAAGAAGCAAAAGTATCAAATTTGTAAAATTTGGAAAAAGTATGAAGCGAAGACCAAGTCACCGCATTACAAATCTGTTCAAGAGAAACCTCATTTTTAAAAGCCATGTGGAAGCCACAGCTCTAGTAGAATGAGCAGTTATTCTTTCAGGAGGCTGCTGTCCAGCAGTCTCATAGGCCAAACGGATGATGCTTTTCAGCCAAAAGGAAAGAGAGGTAGCCGTAGCCTTCTGACCTCTCTGCTTACCAGAATAAACAACAAACAATGAAGATGTTTGACGGAAATCTTTAGTTGCTTGTAAGTAGAACTTTAAAGCCAGAACCACATCAAGATTGTGCAACAGACGTTCCTTCTTTGAAGGATTAGGACACAGTGAAGGAACAACATCAAATAGCAAGGAAAACAGAATAATACAGAGATTAAACTATAAAGATGATTAAGTCATATTTTCAAAATAACACAAACATTGGCATGATGATAAGAACCAAATATTTCATTAAAACCCTCTAAGGTAATCGCGGAGAATCAGGTAGATTAATAATTATGACAAACCGTCAGATGATAATCTATCCTAATTCCTAATTCACCCGGTGTTATTGTCGACAAATAAGACCAGGTGGTAGGAACTTTTATAAAGAAAACACAAAGCTATAAAACAATTAATTAATTTACCTGATTAAATATGAAAAGGCATTTTACATAAATGTTAAATGTAAATCTTAATGATATTAACAACTAAAGTGACTTTCTTTCATACATCACCAAAGTAAATAAATTACCCCTTTTTCAGACAGGAATCAAACTGTCAAGTCGTAGGTCTGTCCCAATAGGACAAACTCGTCTCAGCAGTTATAATCCAATAATCTTGGACCTCTGTACTTGATTAGCAAATTACCAACTCCATAAATTATGTGACCAGTTCAAAAGCCCAGGAAAATGACCCAGAAACAATTCTAAAACCCAGGGATCGTGAACATCTCTTGCCCAAGCCTGAGCGAAGAGAGAGAGTCTGCCCCCTACTAGATCCGGTCCTGGATCAAGGGCTACCCCTTCATGCTGTCTTAGAGGCAGCTGCAGGCTTATTGGCCTGTTTACCCTTGTTCCAAGCCTAGTTAGGTCTCCAGACTGACTTGGATTGGGCAAAATTCCCCTCTTGCATTGCAGCAGAGGAAGCTGAAGCGGGACCACTCTTGAAATTCCAAAAGGAACGAGAATTATTTTGTTTGGTCCTCATCTTATTTGATCTATCCTGAGGGAGGGCATGACCTTTCCCTCCAGTGATGTCTGAAATAATCTCTTTCAGTTCAGGCCCGAATAGGGTCTTTCCTTTGAAAGGGATGTTATAAAGTTTAGTTTTAGATGACACATCAGCAGACCAGGATTTAAGCCATAACGCCCTGCATGCTAAAATGGCAAAACCTGAATTCTTTGCCGCTAATTTAGCCAGTTGAAAAGCGGCATCTGTAATAAAAGAATTAGCCCATTTAAGGGCCTTAATTCTGTCCAAAATGTCTTCTAATGGAGTCTCCATCTGAAGAGCCTCTTCTAGAGCCTCAAACCAGAAAGCAGCTGCAGTAGTTGCAGGAACAATGCACGCAATAGGTTGAAGAAGAAAACCTTGATGAACAAAAATTTTCTTCAGGAGACCCTCTAATTTTTTATCCATAGGATCTATGAAAGCACAACTGTCTTCAATAGGTATAGTTGTACGCTTAGCCAAAGTAGAAATAGCTCCCTCCACCTTAGGGACCGTCTGCCATGAGTCCCGCATGGTGTCAGATATGGGAAAACAGAATTTATGTTTACCTGATAAATTACTTTCTCCAACGGTGTGTCCGGTCCACGGCGTCATCCTTACTTGTGGGATATTCTCTTCCCCAACAGGAAATGGCAAAGAGCCCAGCAAAGCTGGTCACATGATCCCTCCTAGGCTCCGCCTACCCCAGTCATTCGACCGACGTTAAGGAGGAATATTTGCATAGGAGAAACCATATGATACCGTGGTGACTGTAGTTAAAGAAAATAAATTATCAGACCTGATTAAAAAAAAAAAAAAAAACCAGGGCGGGCCGTGGACCGGACACACCGTTGGAGAAAGTAATTTATCAGGTAAACATAAATTCTGTTTTCTCCAACATAGGTGTGTCCGGTCCACGGCGTCATCCTTACTTGTGGGAACCAATACCAAAGCTTTAGGACACGGATGAAGGGAGGGAGCAAATCAGGTCACCTAAATGGAAGGCACCACGGCTTGCAAAACCTTTCTCCCAAAAATAGCCTCAGAAGAAGCAAAAGTATCAAACTTGTAAAATTTGGTAAAAGTGTGCAGTGAAGACCAAGTCGCTGCCCTACATATCTGATCAACAGAAGCCTCGTTCTTGAAGGCCCATGTGGAAGCCACAGCCCTAGTGGAATGAGCCGTGATTCTTTCGGGAGGCTGCCGTCCGGCAGTCTCGTAAGCCAATCTGATGATGCTTTTAATCCAAAAAGAGAGAGAGGTAGAAGTTGCTTTTTGACCTCTCCTTTTACCGGAATAAACAACAAACAAGGAAGATGTTTGTCTAAAATCCTTTGTAGCATCTAAATAGAATTTTAGAGCGCGAACAACATCCAAATTGTGCAACAAACGTTCCTTCTTTGAAACTGGTTTCGGACACAGAGAAGGTACGATAATCTCCTGGTTAATGTTTTTGTTAGAAACAACTTTTGGAAGAAAACCAGGTTTAGTACGTAAAACCACCTTATCTGCATGGAACACCAGATAAGGAGGAGAACACTGCAGAGCAGATAATTCTGAAACTCTTCTAGCAGAAGAAATTGCAACTAAAAACAAAACTTTCCAAGATAATAACTTAATATCAACGGAATGTAAGGGTTCAAACGGAACCCCCTGAAGAACTGAAAGAACTAAGTTGAGACTCCAAGGAGGAGTCAAAGGTTTGTAAACAGGCTTAATTCTAACCAGAGCCTGAACAAAGGCTTGAACATCTGGCACAGCTGCCAGCTTTTTGTGAAGTAACACAGACAAGGCAGAAATCTGTCCCTTCAGGGAACTAGCAGATAATCCTTTTTCCAATCCTTCTTGAAGGAAGGATAGAATCTTAGGAATCTTAACCTTGTCCCAAGGGAATCCTTTAGATTCACACCAACAGATATATTTTTTCCAAATTTTGTGGTAAATCTTTCTAGTTACAGGCTTTCTGGCCTGAACAAGAGTATCGATAACAGAATCTGAGAACCCTCGCTTCGATAAGATCAAGCGTTCAATCTCCAAGCAGTCAGCTGGAGTGAAACCAGATTCGGATGTTCGAACGGACCCTGAACAAGAAGGTCTCGTCTCAAAGGTAGCTTCCAAGGTGGAGCCGATGACATATTCACCAGATCTGCATACCAAGTCCTGCGTGGCCACGCAGGAGCTATCAAGATCACCGACGCCCTCTCCTGATTGATCCTGGCTACCAGCCTGGGGATGAGAGGAAACGGCGGGAACACATAAGCTAGATTGAAGGTCCAAGGTGCTACTAGTGCATCCACTAGAGCCGCCTTGGGATCCCTGGATCTGGACCCGTAGCAAGGAACTTTGAAGTTCTGACGAGAGGCCATCAGATCCATGTCTGGAATGCCCCACAGCTGAGTGACTTGGGCAAAGATTTCCGGATGGAGTTCCCACTCCCCCGGATGCAATGTCTGACGACTCAGAAAATCCGCTTCCCAATTTTCCACTCCTGGGATGTGGATAGCAGACAGGTGGCAGGAGTGAGACTCCGCCCATAGAATGATTTTGGTCACTTCTACCATCGCTAGGGAACTCCTTGTTCCCCCCTGATGGTTTATGTACGCAACAGTTGTCATGTTGTCTGATTGAAACCGTATGAACTTGGCCCTCGCTAGCTGAGGCCAAGCCTTGAGAGCATTGAATATCGCTCTCAGTTCCAGAATATTTATCGGTAGAAGAGATTCTTCCCGAGACCAAAGACCCTGAGCTTTCAGGGATCCCCAGACCGCGCCCCAGCCCATCAGACTGGCGTCGGTCGTGACGATGACCCACTCCGGTCTGCGGAATGTCATCCCTTGTGACAGGTTGTCCAGGGACAGCCACCAACGGAGTGAGTCTCTGGTCCTCTGATTTACTTGTATCTTCGGAGACAAGTCTGTATAGTCCCCATTCCACTGACTGAGCATGCACAGTTGTAATGGTCTTAGATGAATGCGCGCAAAAGGAACTATGTCCATTGCCGCTACCATCAAACCGATCACTTCCATGCACTGCGCTATGGAAGGAAGAGGAACGGAATGAAGTATCCGACAAGAGTCTAGAAGTTTTGTTTTTCTGGCCTCTGTCAGAAAAATCCTCATTTCTAAGGAGTCTATTATTGTTCCCAAGAAGGGAACCCTTGTTGACGGAGATAGAGAACTGTTTTCCACGTTCACTTTCCATCCGTGAGATCTGAGAAAGGCCAGGACAATGTCCGTGTGAGCCTTTGCTTGAGGAAGGGACGACGCTTGAATCAGAATGTCGTCCAAGTAAGGTACTACAGCAATGCCCCTTGGTCTTAGCACAGCTAGAAGGGACCCTAGTACCTTTGTGAAAATCCTTGGAGCAGTGGCTAATCCGAAAGGAAGCGCCACGAACTGGTAATGCTTGTCCAGGAATGCGAACCTTAGGAACCGATGATGTTCCTTGTGGATAGGAATATGTAGATACGCATCCTTTAAATCCACTGTGGTCATGAATTGACCTTCCTGGATGGAAGGAAGAATAGTTTGAATGGTTTCCATCTTGAACGATGGAACCTTGAGAAACTTGTTTAAGATCTTGAGATCTAAGATTGGTCTGAACGTTCCCTCTTTTTTGGGAACTATGAACAGATTGGAGTAGAACCCCATCCCTTGTTCTCTTAATGGAACAGGATGAATCACTCCCATTTTTAACAGGTCTTCTACACAATGTAAGAATGCCTGTCTTTTTATGTGGTCTGAAGACAACTGAGACCTGTGGAACCTCCCCCTTGGGGGAAGCCCCTTGAATTCCAGAAGATAACCTTGGGAGACTATTTCTAGCGCCCAAGGATCCAGAACATCTCTTGCCCAAGCCTGAGCGAAGAGAGAGAGTCTGCCCCCCACCAGATCCGGTCCCGGATCGGGGGCCAACATTTCATGCTGTCTTGGTAGCAGTGGCAGGTTTCTTGGCCTGCTTTCCCTTGTTCCAGCCTTGCATTGGTCTCCAAGCTGGCTTGGCTTGAGAAGTATTACCCTCTTGCTTAGAGGACGTAGCACTTTGGGCTGGTCCATTTCTACGAAAGGGACGAAAATTAGGTTTATTTTTTGCCTTGAAAGGCCGATCCTGAGGAAGGGCGTGGCCCTTACCCCCAGTGATATCAGAGATAATCTCTTTCAAGTCAGGGCCAAACAGCGTTTTCCCCTTGAAAGGAATGTTAAGTAGCTTGTTCTTGGAAGACGCATCAGCTGACCAAGATTTCAACCAAAGCGCTCTGCGCGCCACAATAGCAAACCCAGAATTCTTAGCCGCTAACCTAGCCAATTGCAAAGTGGCGTCTAGGGTGAAAGAATTAGCCAATTTGAGAGCATTGATTCTGTCCATAATCTCCTCATAAGGAGGAGAATCACTATCGACCGCCTTTATCAGCTCATCGAACCAGAAACATGCGGCTGTAGCTACAGGGACAATGCATGAAATTGGTTGTAGAAGGTAACCCTGCTGAACAAACATCTTTTTAAGTAAACCTTCTAATTTTTTATCCATAGGATCTTTGAAAGCACAGCTATCCTCTATGGGTATAGTGGTGCGTTTGTTTAAAGTGGAAACCGCTCCCTCGACCTTGGGGACTGTCTGCCATAAGTCCTTTCTGGGGTCGACCATAGGAAACAATTTTTTAAATATGGGGGGAGGGACGAAAGGAATACCGGGCCTTTCCCATTCTTTATTAACAATGTCCGCCACCCGCTTGGGTATAGGAAAAGCTTCTGGGAGCCCCGGGACCTCTAGGAACTTGTCCATTTTACATAGTTTCTCTGGGATGACCAACTTGTCACAATCATCCAGAGTGGATAATACCTCCTTAAGCAGAATGCGGAGATGTTCCAACTTAAATTTAAACGTAATCACATCAGGTTCAGCTTGTTGAGAAATGTTCCCTGAATCAGTAATTTCTCCCTCAGACAAAACCTCCCTGGCCCCATCAGACTGGGTTAGGGGCCCTTCAGAACCATTATTATCAGCGTCGTCATGCTCTTCAGTATCTAAAACAGAGCAGTCGCGCTTACGCTGATAAGTGTTCATTTTGGCTAAAATGTTTTTGACAGAATTATCCATTACAGCCGTTAATTGTTGCATAGTAAGGAGTATTGGCGCGCTAGATGTACTAGGGGCCTCCTGAGTGGGCAAGACTCGTGTAGACGAAGGAGGGAATGATGCAGTACCATGCTTACTCCCCTCACTTGAGGAATCATCTTGGGCATCATTGTCATTGTCACATAAATCACATTTATTTAAATGAATAGGAATTCTGGCTTCCCCACATTCAGAACACAGTCTATCTGGTAGTTCAGACATGTTAAACAGGCATAAACTTGATAACAAAGTACAAAAAACGTTTTAAAATAAAACCGTTACTGTCACTTTAAATTTTAAACTGAACACACTTTATTACTGCAATTGCGAAAAAACATGAAGGAATTGTTCAAAATTCACCACATTTTCACCACAGTGTCTTAAAGCCTTAAAAGTATTGCACACCAAATTTGGAAGCTTTAACCCTTAAAATAACGGAACCGGAGCCGTTTTTAACTTTAACCCCTTTACAGTCCCTGGTATCTGCTTTGCTGAGACCCAACCAAGCCCAAAGGGGAATACGATACCAAATGACGCCTTCAGAAAGTCTTTTCTAAGTATCAGAGCTCCTCTCACATGCGACTGCATGTCATGCCTCTCAAAAACAAGTGCGCAACACCGGCGCGAAAATGAGGCTCTGCCTATGATTTGGGAAAGCCCCTAAAGAATAAGGTGTCTAAAACAGTGCCTGCCGATATTATTATATCAAAATACCCAGAATAAATGATTCCTCAAGGCTAAATATGTGTTAATAATGAATCGATTTAGCCCAGAAAAAGTCTACAGTCTTAATAAGCCCTTGTGAAGCCCTTATTTACGATCTTAATAAACATGGCTTACCGGATCCCATAGGGAAAATGACAGCTTCCAGCATTACATCGTCTTGTTAGAATGTGTCATACCTCAAGCAGCAAGAGACTGCTCACTGTTCCCCCAACTGAAGTTAATTGCTCTCAACAGTCCTGTGTGGAACAGCCATGGATTTTAGTGACGGTTGCTAAAATCATTTTCCTCATACAAACAGAAATCTTCATCTCTTTTCTGTTTCTGAGTAAATAGTACATACCAGCACTATTTCAAAATAACAAACTCTTGATTGAATAATAAAAACTACAGTTAAACACTAAAAAACTCTAAGCCATCTCCGTGGAGATGTTGCCTGTACAACGGCAAAGAGAATGACTGGGGTAGGCGGAGCCTAGGAGGGATCATGTGACCAGCTTTGCTGGGCTCTTTGCCATTTCCTGTTGGGGAAGAGAATATCCCACAAGTAAGGATGACGCCGTGGACCGGACACACCTATGTTGGAGAAACATTTTCTTAAAAACAGGAGGGGGAATGAACGGAATACCTGGACTATCCCACTCCTTAGCAATAATATTCACAATCCTCTTAGGGACTGGAAAAAAAACATCAGTGTAAACAGGAACCTCTAAGTATTTATCCATCTTACACAATTTCTCTGGGACCACTATAGGGTCACAATCATATAGAGCCGCTAAAACCTCCATGAGCAATAAGCGGAGGTGTTCAAGCTTAAATTTAAAGGCCGTCATATCAGAATCTGTCTGAGGAAGCGTCTTTCCTGAATCAGAAATTTCTCCCTCAGATAACAAATCCCTCACCCCTACCTCAGAGCATTATGAGGGCATATCAGATACGGCTACTAAAGCGTCAGACTGCTCAGCATTTTTCCTTAACCCAGAGCTGTCCCGCTTTCCTTGTAAACCAGGCAGTTAGGATAAAACCTCTGTGAGGGATGTATTCATAACTGTGGCCATATCTTGTAAAATAAATTAATTTGACGCACTAGAGGTACTTGGCGTCACTTGTGCGGGCGTTACTGGTTGTGACACTTGAGGAGAGCTAGATGGGGAACCCTCATTTACTTCTGACTGAGAATCATCTATTGCTCTATTTTTAAGTGCTAATATATGTTCTTTATAGTTTATAGACATATCAGTACAATTGGGACACATTCTAAGAGGGGGTACCACAATGGCTTCCAAACATATTGAACAAGGATTTTCCTTGGTGTCAGACATGTTAAACAGGCTAGTAATGTAACAAGCAAGCTTTGAAAACACTGTAATCAAAGTAAATAATACTTAGAAATAAAACGGTATTGTGCCTTTAAGAGAAAAAAAGCTGCACAAATTCTGCAAAACAGTGTAAAAAGCAGTAAACATAACGAAATTTTTACAGTAGTATCATATAGCCTTAGTAACTTTGCACAGCTATGCAAATAAACAATTAACCCCTTAATGGCAAAACCGGATTGAAAAAATATCAAAACCAGTAAAAAAGACTTTCAGCCCTGCCCTTCAGAACAATTTGTAGGGAAAAATCTTCTTTTACAGCCCTCAAACACGGCAGGAACCTCTGGAGAAGCAGAAGTCTCAGAGGAAAAGAAACTGCACAACTGAGGCATGAAAATAGGCCCCTCCCACCTCACTCAATATTTTGAGGCCTAACAGACAAACACTAGAGTGTCTCTAAATTAACCATGTGGGTTAGAAAACTCAAAAACAAGCCACAATGACCCCTTTAGTCCCTTTAAAAAACACAATTTATGCTTACCTGATAAATTTATTTCTCTAGTAGTGTATCCAGTCCACGGATCATCCATTACTTATGGGATATTCTCACTCCCAACAGGAAGTTGCAAGAGGACCTACAGCAAAGCTGTTATATAGCTCCTCCCCTCACTACCATATCCAGTCATTCGACCGAAAACAAGCAGAGAAAGGAGAAACCATAGGGTGCAGTGGTGACTGTAGTTTAAATTTAAAAATAACCTGCCTTAAAATGACAGGGCGGGCCGTGGACTGGATACACCACTAGAGAAAAAAATTTATCAGGTAAGCATAAATTGTGTTTTCTCTAGTAAGGTGTATCCAGTCCACGGATCATCCATTACTTATGGGATACCAATACCAAAGCTAAAGTAAACGGATGAAGTGAGGGACAAGGCAGGTACTTAAACGGAAGGCACCACTGCCTGTAAAACCTTTCTCCCAAAAATAGCCTCCAAAGAAGCAAAAGTATCAAATTTGTAGAATTTTGAAAAAGTATGAAGCGAAGACCAAGTCGCCGCCTTGCAAATCTGTTCAACAGAAGTCTCATTTTTAAAGGCCCAAGTGGAAGCCACAGCTCTAGTAGAATGAGCTGTAATCTTTTCAGGGGGCTGCTGTCCAGCAGTCTCATAGGCTAAGCGTATTATGCTTCTTAGCCAAAAAGAAAGAGAGGTTGCCGAAGCCTTTTGACCTCTCCTCTGTGCAGAGTAAACAACAAACAAAGCAGATGTTTGTCGAAAATCTTTAGTAGCTTGTAAGTAAAACTTTAAAGCACGAACCACGTCCAAATTGTGTAATAGACGTTCCTTCTTTGAAGAAGGATTGGGACACAAGGATGGAACAACAATCTCTTGATTGATATTCTTGTTAGATACCACCTTAGGTAAAAACCCAGGCTTGGTACGCAGGACTACCTTATCAGAATGAAAAATCAGATAAGGAGAATCACATTGTAAGGCAGATAGCTCAGACACTCTACGAGCCGAGGAAATAGCTACCAAAAAAAGGACTTTCCAAGATAAAAGCTTTATATCTATGGAATGAAGAGGTTCAAACGGAACTCCTTGAAGAACCTTAAGAACCAAATTTAAACTCCATGGTGGAGCAACAGGTTTGAACACAGGCTTGATTCTGACTAAAGCCTGACAAAAAGCCTGAACGTCTGGAACATCTGCCAGACGCTTGTGTAAAAGGATAGACAGAGCAGAAATCTGTCCCTTTAAGGAACTAGCTGATAAACCTTTTTCCAAGCCTTCTTGGAGAAAGGATAATATCCTGGGAATCCTGACCTTACTCCATGAGTAACCCTTGGATTCGCACCAATAAAGATATTTATGCCATATCTTATGGTAAATTTTCCTAGTGACAGGCTTTCGTGTCTGTATTAAGGTATCAATGACTGACTCGGAGAAGCCACGCTTTGATAAAATCAAGCGTTCAATCTCCATGCAGTCAGTCTCAGAGAAATTAGATTTGGATGGAGGAAAGGACCCTGAAGTAGAAGGTCCTGTCTCAGAGGTAGAGTCCATGGTGGCAATGATGACATGCCCACTAGATCTGCATACCAGGTCCTGCGTGGCCACGCAGGCGCTATTAGAATCACTGATGCTCTCTCCTGCTTGATCTTGGAAATCAGACGAGGGAGCAGAGGAAACGGTGGAAACACATAAGCCAGGTTGAAAGACCAGGGCGCTGCTAGAGCGTCTATCAGCGTCGCCCTGGGGTCCCTGGACCTAGATCCGTAACAAGGAAGCTTGGCGTTCTGTCGAGACGCCATGAGATCCAGTTCTGGTTTGCCCCAGCGATGAATCACTTGTGCAAACACCTCCGGATGGAGTTCCCACTCCCCCGGATGAAAAGTCTGTCGACATAGAAAATCCGCCTCCCAGTTCTCTAAACCTGGGATATGAATAGCTGATAGGTGGCAGGAGTGTATCTCTGCCCAGTGAATTATCTTTGAGACTTCTAACATCGCTTGGGAACTTCTTGTTCCCCCTTGATGGTTGATGTAAGCCACAGTCGTGATGTTGTCCGACTGAAATCTGATGTACCTCAGAGTTGCTAACTGAGGCCAAGCCTGAAGAGCATTGAATATCGCTCTTAGCTCCAGAATATTTATTGAAAGGAGAGACTCCTCCTGAGTCCACGATCCCTGAGCCTTCAGGGAGTTCCAGACTGCACCCCAACCTAGAAGGCTGGCATCTGTTGTTACAATTGTCCAATCTGGCCTGCGAAAGGTCATACCTTTGGACAGATGGACCCGAGATAGCCACCAGAGAAGAGAATCCCTGGTCACTTGGTCCAGATTCAGTTGAGGAGATAAATCTGTGTAATCCCCGTTCCACTGACTGAGCATGCATAGTTGCAGCGGTCTGAGATGTAAGCGTGCAAACGGCACTATGTCCATTGCCGCTACCATTAAGCCGATTACTTCCATACACTGAGCCACCGTAGGGCGTGGAATGGAATGAAGAACCCGGCAGGAATTTAGAAGCTTTGATAACCTGGACTCCGTCAGGTAAATTTTCATTTCTACAGAATCTATCAGAGTCCCTAGGAAGGAAACCCTTGTGAGTGGGGATAGAGAACTCTTTTCCTCGTTCACTTTCCACCCATGCGACCTCAGAAATGCCAGTACTATGTCTGTATGAGACCTGGCAATTTGGAAGTTTGACGACTGTATCAGGATGTCGTCTAAATAAGGGGCTACTGCTATGCCCCGCGGCCTTAGGACCGCCAGAAGTGACCCTAGAACCTTCGTGAAAATTCTTGGGGCTGTAGCTAATCCAAAGGGAAGAGCTACAAACTGGTAATGCCTGTCTAGAAAGGCAAACCTGAGAAACCGATGATGATCTTTGTGTATCGGAATGTGAAGGTAAGCATCCTTTAGATCCACTGTAGTCATATATTGACCCTCCTGGATCATAGGTAGGATGGTACGAATAGTTTCCATCTTGAATGATGGAACTCTGAGGAATTTGTTTAAGATCTTTAGATCCAAAATTGGTCTGAATGTTCCCTCTTTCTTGGGAACCACAAACAGATTTGAGTAAAAACCCTGCCCTTGTTCCTCTTTTGGAACTGGATGGATCACTCCCATAACTAGGAGGTCTCTTACACAGTGTAAGAGTGCCTCTCTCTTTATCTGGTTTGCAGATAACGGTGAAATCTCCCTATGGGGGGAGAAGCTTTGAAGTCCAGAAGATACCCCTGGGATATAATTTCCAACGCCCAGGGATCCTGAACATCTCTTGCCCACGCCTGGGCAAAGAGTGAAAGTCTGCCCCCCACTAGATCCGTTACCGGATAGGGGGCCGTTCCTTCATGCTGTCTTAGAGGCAGCAGCAGGTTTTTTAGCCTGCTTACCTTTGTTCCAGGTCTGGTTTGGCCTCCAGACCGCCTTGGACTGAGCAACAGTTCCCTCTTGTCTTGCATTAGAGGAGGTTGATGCCGCACTTGCCTTGGAGTTTCGAAAGGCACGAAAATTAGACTGTTTGTCCCTGGATTTGGACCTGTCCTGAGGAAGGGCATGACCTTTACCTCCAGTGATATCAGCAATAATCTCCTTCAAACCAGGCCCGAATAAGGTCTGCCCCAGAATTCTTAGCCGTTAGTTTAGTTAAATGAACAATGGCATCAGAAACAAAAGAATTGGCTAGCTTAAGTGCCCTAAGTTTGCCAAGTATGTCATCCAATGGAGTCGCTACCTGTAAGGCCTCTTCCAGAGACTCAAACCAGAACGCCGCAACAGCAGTGACAGGGGCAATGCATGCAAGGGGCTGAAGGATAAAACCTTGTTGACAAAATATTTTCTTAAGGTAACCTTCTAATTTTTTATCCATTGGATCTGAAAAAGCACAACTGTCCTCGACAGGGATAGTAGTACGCTTTGCTAAAGTAGAAACTGCTCCCTCCACCTTAGGGACTGTCTGCCATAAGTCCCGTGTGGTGGCGTCTATAGGAAACATTTTTCTAAAAATAGGAGGGGGAGATAACGGCACACCTGGTCTATCCCATTCCTTGTTAATAATTTCTGTAAACCTTTTAGGTATTGGAAAAACATCAGTACACACCAGCACTGCAAAGTATTTATCCAGTCTACACAATTTCTCTGGCACTGCAATTGTGTCACAGTCATTCAGAGCAGCTAAAATCTCTTTAAGTAACACGCGGAGGTGTTCAAGCTTAAATTTAAATGTAGAAATATCAGAATCAGGGATTCTCCCTGGATCAGAAACATCACCCACAGACTGAAGTTCTCCTTCCTCAGCTTCAGCATATTGTGAGGCAGTATCAGACATGGTTCTTAAAGCGTCAGTATGCTCTGCATTTCGTCTAACCCCAGAGCTATCTCGCTTACCTCTAAGTTCAGGTAGTCTGGCGAATACCGCTGACAGTGTATTATCCATGACTGCCGCCATGTCTTGTAAAGTAAACGCTATGGGTGCCCTTGATGTACTTGGCGCCATTTCAGCGTGAGTCCCTTGAGCGGGAGTCAAAGAATCTGACATGTGGGGAGAGTTAGTCGGCATAACTTCCCCCTCGCTAGATTTCTCTGGTGATAAATTTTTTAAAGACATAATATGATCTTTATTGCTTAGAGTGAAGTCAGTACAATTGGTACACATTCTAAGAGGGGGTTCCACCATGGCCTTTAAACATAATGAACAAGGAGTTTCCTCTATGTCAGACATGTTTATACAGACTAGCAATGAGACTAGCAAGCTTGGAAAACACTTTAATTCAAGTTAACAAGCAATATAAAAAAACGGTACTGTGCCTTTAAGAGAAACAAATTTTGTCAAAATTTGAAAAACCGTGAAAAAAGGCAGTTACACAAACAAAATTTTTACAGTGTATGTAATAGGCTAACAGAGCATTGCACCCACTTGCAAATGGATGATTAACCCCTTAGTTCAAAAAACGGATAAAAAAAACGACATAGACGTTTTTTAACAGTCCCAGCAAAGTGCCACAGCTTTACTGTGGCTCCTACCTTCCCCAATAAACGTTTTTAGGCTCTTTAGAGATGTCCTTAGCATGCAGGGGACTCCTGAGGAAAATTGGATGTCTCAGTCTGTAATTATAACTGCGCAAAAAAGCGCTAAAATAGGCCCCTCCCACTCATATTACAACAGTGGAAAGCCTCAGGAAACTGTTTCTAGGCAAAAATACAGCTAGCCATGTGGAAAAAAACATGCCAGCAAACATTTTATATAGCATATCTATAAGGGTATTACCCCTGAGAATAAGCATGATACCAGTCGTTATTAAATCACTGTATTCAGGCTTAACTTACATTTATCAGGAAACAGCAGCATTTTCTAGCATTTCCAATCCTAGAAAAAATCATAACTGCACATACCTGATAGCAGAATAAACTGCACGCCATTCTCCCTCTGAAGTTACCTCACTCCTCAGACAAGTGTGAGAACAGCAATGGATCTTAGTTACAACCTGCTAAGATCATAGAAAACTCAGGCAAATTCTTCTTCTATCTCTGCCTGAGAAAAAATAGCACAACTCCGGTACTATTTAAAATAACAAACTTTTGATTGAAGTTAATAAACTAACTATTTTTCACCACTCTCCTCTTACTACCTCCATGCGCGTTGAGAGTTGCAAGAGAATGACTGGATATAGTAGTGAGGGGAGGAGCTATATAACAGCTTTGCTGTGGGTCCTCTTGCAACTTCCTGTTGGGAGTGAGAATATCCCATAAGTAATGGATGATCCGTGGACTGGATACACCTTACTAGAGAAAAACATTATAATTGCATGATTCACTGAATAAACAAAAACGTTTTTACCAAACAGTGTCACCAGTAACTAATAAGCCCTTCATGCAAGCTGAAATTCCTATCCAAGTGTCTGAATACAGCTTACCCTTCCCTCATGGGGATATTGCCAGCCTTTTCTAGAAATAACATAGTCTGTCGAGAAAAAAATAGACTGAACATACCTTAATGCAGTTTAGCCTGCAAACTGTTCCCCCAACTGAAGTTTTCCTATACTCTTCAGCCCATGTGAGAACAGCAGTGGATCTTAGTTACAAAGTGCTAAGATCATCATCCTCCTTGCAAAAATCTTCATCCCTTTTCTGCCAGAGAGTAAATAGTACACACCGGTACCATTTAAAATAACAAACTTTTGCTTGAGAAAATAAAAACCTAACATTTTTGTCACCACACTCCTCTTTGCCCTTCCTAGCAGTTAAGCAGGCAGAGAGAATGACTGGGGGGTGGAGCTAAGGGGGGAGCTATATAGGCAGCTCTGCTGTGGGTGCTCTCTCTGCCACTTCCTGTAGGGGAGGAGAATATCCCACAAGTAAGGATGAATCCGTGGACTCGATACATCTTGCAAGAGAAATGTAGTTACATTTTGTGAAAATAATTTTCTTTGATTGACAGGGATATACTAAAGAAGTAGTTAGCAGATGATGCGGAATGAAAGGTAGAAATGATGAGTAGATAATAGAGTGGGTCATGATGTTTTTATAGAGATTGTAGAATGAATACTCTCAGACTTACATATTATATTGACAAGAGTAATAGTTACATTATTAACAATAACATTCAGATGCATATTTTACTTAACTAGGATGTGTTAGGGACTTCAATGTACAAATAAATACCTCTGAATAATATTTTACAGGGACAATTATTCCAAGAAAAACCTATAAGATGCATCGCTTGAAAGGTACACAAAACACCTTGAAATTGTAATATAACATTTTAATTTTTTGCATACTAAAAAAACTTGTTTTGCAGTATAGCTTGTTTGTTTATTTTGCCCCTTTTACCTGCAATTTAATGCTTAAAATTAAAGGGATAGTAAACACCTTGAGGTTGTTACAAAATGTTTAATTATGCATAGTAAAAAAGCTTTTGTGAGTGTTCCAATTCTGAAAATTGGAAGTGCACACTGCAGAATTCCCAAGTCTAATAGGCCACCGCAGAGATGATAAGATAACATACTGCAAAACAATAGATGTTTAGCTAACAAAATCCCAGTGGCCAGCTATGTCTACTTCATTAACAAGTTCAGGTTGGCTTCTTAATATAACCCAAGTGGTGAGAGGAGCTTGGTCATTAAAAAACAAGGGAGCAAACTATGTTAATGTAGAAAACATTCACATCCACTTCATATGTTAGTCTATCGCAAGACTATACAACAGTGCTCTCCACAGAAAATGTTGCCAGCCGGGTGGAATTATAAAGCAACTGGCTGGGGGCAGTGTAATAATTTATATATTTATAAATGTTTCTTAAGCTATCTAAAGCACAAATGAATTGTAGAATTTAACATAAATTGATTTAATGATAATGTGTGTAACAAATATTGAAAAACAAAATATTAGCTTAATATTGGCTTAAATTTTAGCCGGGTGGTTAACTAGGTTGTAGGGAGAACATTGAAAGTTTTAGTGTCTTTAAAAGCTGTCGGCTGCTTTACTAAGAGCGGGAGCGCGCTACATGTAGTTGAATGGCACAATCAGGCTCACTGTGATTAGACAGAGAGCCTGTGGTGCGCTAATTGAAAAAACTGCCGCGCAGAAGAGGACAGGTTTGCATGAGAGGTAAGTATAGTATGGCGGCCAAATTACAGATTATGCTATCGTTATGTTACATAATTCTGCACATAGTGCAGAATTACGTAACGTTGCCCAATGTTTACTGTCCCTTTAAGAAGGTGGATACAAAAAGTGCATGTAACCATTTCTAATCTATACTGGGTCCTTACTGACAATGTGAGAAAGAGACCTATATCAGGGCTCAAAAATGCCACTAGCCATTGGCAAGTGGAAATTTTACAGTGGTGAGTGAAAGTTAGTGAGATATTATATATTCATGGAAGGGAAAGGTAATATCCCTCTAGGGACCCCGTTAGTCATTAGACTGTTACTTCTGCGAGTGTAAACAGGGGCAAAGAGAGATTGGAGAGGAAAAGTAGAGAAAAAAAAAAAGAGTGTAAAGAGAAGATATGGCCTGAGAGAGAAGGGAGGGGGTAAAAAGAGAGATTGAAGAGAGGAGGGAGTGGAGAAAGATAGATGAGAGATGATAATTATAAAACAATTTTTCCAGGTCCCCTTTTTCTCTCCAGCTGTTGCCTTCCCCAGAACCCTCGTTGATGTTGCCAATTGCTATGCACTTATTTTTGTTAATTTATTACTGTTTGTAGAATTATTTAATTTATGGTATAAAACAAAAACAATATTAAAAAATTACTGGACAATAAGGTGTTTCACATTGGTTAAAGATATGCAAAGAGGGGTTGGGTTAGTGGGTGTTGTATGGGTGGGATCAAGAGTGGCAAGTAACATTTTGGCCTGGCTAGTAGGACATTAAACACTTTGAGATTGTAATATAAAATGCTTAAAGGGACATAAAACGAGTTGGGATAGAGATAACATATAATAATATGTACTTTAATTACTTTACCTGCAAATTTATACTGCAGTGCCTCACCATTAACCCTTTCTTTTAAGTTTCCAAATTGTACAGCTCTAACTCCCCCCACACAATTCCTTTTATGGCTGTATCTATATCTACCATGGCTTTGGTAGAATGCAGAAATACACAGTAATTATCTGCTGGAGCATGCCTAGAAGCAAATAAGCTGCTGTGAAATACAATGCCTGTGTTTCTGATGCTAAACACTGATAAGGGGGGCTGGATAAGACTATTCCAGACACATGGCTATGTAAGTAGTTTTGCTTATTTTTGAAAATTATTTTAAAATACTTGCCAGCAATTTTTAAACAATTTTTTATGCAAACTACTTTTACTTAATTAGCCCTTTTAGGATATGCACAGATCTCAACATGTTTTATGGCACTTTAATTATATGTAGTAAAAATACTTTGCAACTCACTTTTATTATTTATTTTATCCACTTTTTCTGTAATTTAATTCTGAAAATTGTAGGTCAATTCCTTTTGAAAGTGGAATGAAAGACTTCATAGACAATTTTTTTTTTAGTATTTAACCAACATACATATTTGTTAAAAAATAATCTCCATATTATTATCATGCCTATCTTTGCTTTGATTACATCATTCTATGTTAAATGCCCCTTTAAGGGGCATTTTTTTCTTTTATTTCCGTTTTGGTATTTTATAAGGTGTCACTTACTTAAAATGAAGCAACAGCCTTTTTATTTTCTCAGATTCTTGGATTCCCCGTCCAGGCCCAGTATGTAAATACACAACATCAGTATGAAGAATCTGATCTAAAAAACAAAACAAAAAATTATGCTTAACTGATAAATATCTTTCTTTCCGGCCATAGAGAGTCCACAACGTCATTAAATTACTAGTGAGATATACACTCCTGGCCAGCAGGAGGAGGCAAAGAGCACCACAGCAAAGCTGCTAAGTGTCACTTCCCTTACCCATAACCCCCAGTCATTCAGCCGAAGGGAAATGGAAAAAGATGATAACACAAAAGGTGTAGAGGTGCCTGAGATTTAGAAGGAAAAAAAAAGGGTGGGGTCGTGGACTCTCCATGTCCGTAAAGAAAGAAATGTATCCGGTAAGCATAAATTGTATTTTCTTTCCTAAGACATGAAGAGTCCACAACGTCATTCCAATTACTAGTGGGAACCAATACCCAAGCTAGAGAACATGGAATGAATAGGGAGGATGAACAAGACAGGCCGGCCTAAACAGAAGGCACCACCGCTTGAACAACCTTTCTCCCAAAGGAAGCCTCAGCCGAGACAAAAGTATCAAATTTGGAAAATTTGGAAAAAAGTATGCAGAGAGGACCAAGTTGCAGCCTTGCAAATCTGTTCCACAGAAGTTTCATTTTTAAAAGCCCACGAAGATGAAACAGCCCTAGTGGAATGAGCCGTAATTCTCTCAGGAGGCTGCTGTCCAGCAGTCTCATAAGCAAAACGAATCATACTTCTCAACCAGAGGTAAAGAGAAGTAGCAGTAGCCTTCTGACCCTTACGCTTTCCAGCTAAACAAACAGGGCAAAAGACTGGCGAAAATCCTTAGTAGCCTGTAGATAGAATTTTAGAGCACGCACCACATCCAAGTTGTGCAACAGACGTTCCTTAATGAGAAGTAGGATTAGGACAGAGAGAAGAAAACAGAATTTATGTTTACCTGATAAATTACTTTCTCCAACGGTGTGTCCGGTCCACGGCGTCATCCTTACTTGTGGGATATTCTCTTCCCCAACAGGAAATGGCAAAGAGCCCAGCAAAGCTGGTCACATGATCCCTCCTAGGCTCCGCCTACCCCAGTCATTCGACCGACGTTAAGGAGGAATATTTGCATAGGATAAACCATATGATACCGTGGTGACTGTAGTTAAAGAAAATAAATTATCAGACCTGATTAAAAAACCAGGGCGGGCCGTGGACCGGACACACCGTTGGAGAAAGTAATTTATCAGGTAAACATAAATTCTGTTTTCTCCAACATAGGTGTGTCCGGTCCACGGCGTCATCCTTACTTGTGGGAACCAATACCAAAGCTTTAGGACACGGATGATGGGAGGGAGCAAATCAGGTCACCTAGATGGAAGGCACCACGGCTTGCAAAACCTTTCTCCCAAAAATAGCCTCAGAAGAAGCAAAAGTATCAAACTTGTAAAATTTGGTAAAAGTGTGCAGTGAAGACCAAGTCGCTGCCCTACATATCTGATCAACAGAAGCCTCGTTCTTGAAGGCCCATGTGGAAGCCACAGCCCTAGTGGAATGAGCTGTGATTCTTTCGGGAGGCTGCCGTCCGGCAGTCTCGTAAGCCAATCTGATGATGCTTTTAATCCAAAAAGAGAGAGAGGTAGAAGTTGCTTTTTGACCTCTCCTTTTACCGGAATAAACAACAAACAAGGAAGATGTTTGTCTAAAATCCTTTGTAGCATCTAAATAGAATTTTAGAGCGCGAACAACATCCAAATTGTGCAACAAACGTTCCTTCTTCGAAACTGGTTTCGGACACAGAGAAGGTACGATAATCTCCTGGTTAATGTTTTTGTTAGAAACAACTTTTGGAAGAAAACCAGGTTTAGTACGTAAAACCACCTTATCTGCATGGAACACCAGATAAGGAGGAGAACACTGCAGAGCAGATAATTCTGAAACTCTTCTAGCAGAAGAAATTGCAACCAAAAACAAAACTTTCCAAGATAATAACTTAATATCAACGGAATGTAAGGGTTCAAACGGAACCCCCTGAAGAACTGAAAGAACTAAGTTGAGACTCCAAGGAGGAGTCAAAGGTTTGTAAACAGGCTTGATTCTAACCAGAGCCTGAACAAAGGCTTGAACATCTGGCACAGCTGCCAGCTTTTTGTGAAGTAACACAGACAAGGCAGAAATCTGTCCCTTCAGGGAACTTGCAGATAATCCTTTTTCCAATCCTTCTTGAAGGAAGGATAGAATCTTAGGAATCTTAACCTTGTCCCAAGGGAATCCTTTAGATTCACACCAACAGATATATTTTTTCCAAATTTTGTGGTAAATCTTTCTAGTTACAGGCTTTCTGGCCTGAACAAGAGTATCGATAACAGAATCTGAGAACCCTCGCTTCGATAAGATCAAGCGTTCAATCTCCAAGCAGTCAGCTGGAGTGAGACCAGATTCAGATGTTCGAACGGACCTTGAACAAGAAGGTCTCGTCTCAAAGGTAGCTTCCATGGTGGAGCCGAAGACATATTCACCAGATCTGCATACCAAGTCCTGCGTGGCCACGCAGGAGCTATCAAGATCACCGACGCCCTTTCCTGATTGATCCTGGCTACCAGCCTGGGGATGAGAGGAAACGGCGGGAATACATAAGCTAGTTTGAAGGTCCAAGGTGCTACTAGTGCATCCACTAGAGCCGCCTTGGGATCCCTGGATCTGGACCCGTAGCAAGGAACTTTGAAGTTCTGACGAGAGGCCATCAGATCCATGTCTGGAATGCCCCACAGTTGAGTGACTTGGGCAAAGATTTCCGGATGGAGTTCCCACTCCCCCGGATGCAATGTCTGACGACTCAGAAAATCCGCTTCCCAATTTTCCACTCCTGGGATGTGGATAGCAGACAGGTGGCAGGAGTGAGACTCCGCCCATAGAAAGATTTTGGTCACTTCTTCCATCGCCAGGGAACTCCTTGTTCCCCCCTGATGGTTGATGTACGCAACAGTTGTCATGTTGTCTGATTGAAACCGTATGAACTTGGCCCTCGCTAGCTGAGGCCAAGCCTTGAGAGCATTGAATATCGCTCTCAGTTCCAGAATATTTATCGGTAGAAGAGATTCTTCCCGAGACCAAAGACCCTGAGCTTTCAGGGATCCCCAGACCGCGCCCCAGCCCATCAGACTGGCGTCGGTCGTGACAATGACCCACTCTGGTCTGCGGAAGGTCATCCCTTGTGACAGGTTGTCCAGGGACAGCCACCAACGGAGTGAGTCTCTGGTCCTCTGATTTACTTGTATCCTCGGAGACAAGTTTGTATAGTCCCCATTCCACTGACTGAGCATGCACAGTTGTAATGGTCTTAGATGAATGCGCGCAAAAGGAACTATGTCCATTGCCGCTACCATCAAACCTATCACTTCCATGCACTGCGCTATGGAAGGAAGAGGAACGGAATGAAGTATCCGACAAGAGTCTAGAAGTTTTGTTTTTCTGGCCTCTGTCAGAAAAATCCTCATTTCTAAGGAGTCTATTATTGTTCCCAAGAAGGGAACCCTTGTTGACGGAGATAGAGAACTCTTTTCCACGTTCACTTTCCATCCGTGAGATCTGAGAAAGGCCAGGACGATGTCCGTGTGAGCCTTTGCTTGAGGAAGGGACGACGCTTGAATCAGAATGTCGTCCAAGTAAGGTACTACAGCAATGCCCCTTGGTCTTAGCACAGCTAGAAGGGACCCTAGTACCTTTGTGAAAATCCTTGGAGCAGTGGCTAATCCGAAAGGAAGCGCCACGAATTGGTAATGCTTGTCCAGGAATGCGAACCTTAGGAACCGATGATGTTCCTTGTGGATAGGAATATGTAGATACGCATCCTTTAAATCCACCGTGGTCATGAATTGACCTTCCTGGATGGAAGGAAGAATTGTTCGAATGGTTTCCATTTTGAACGATGGAACCTTGAGAAACTTGTTTAAGATCTTGAGATCTAAGATTGGTCTGAACGTTCCCTCTTTTTTGGGAACTATGAACAGATTGGAGTAGAACCCCATCCCTTGTTCTCCTAATGGAACAGGATGAATCACTCCCATTTTTAACAGGTCTTCTACACAACGTAAGAATGCCTGTCTTTTTATGTGGTCTGAAGACAACTGAGACCTGTGGAACCTCCCCCTTGGGGGAAGCCCCTTGAATTCCAGAAGATAACCTTGGGAGACTATTTCTAGCGCCCAAGGATCCAGAACATCTCTTGCCCAAGCCTGAGCGAAGAGAGAGAGTCTGCCCCCCACCAGATCCGGTCCCGGATCGGGGGCCAACATTTCATGCTGTCTTGGTAGCAGTGGCAGGTTTCTTGGCCTGCTTTCCCTTGTTCCAGCCTTGCATTGGTCTCCAAGCTGGCTTGGCTTGAGAAGTATTACCCTCTTGCTTAGAGGACGTAGCACTTTGGGCTGGTCCGTTTCTACGAAAGGGACGAAAATTAGGTTTATTTTTGGCCTTGAAAGGCCGATCCTGAGGAAGGGCGTGGCCCTTACCCCCAGTGATATCAGAGATAATCTCTTTCAAGTCAGGGCCAAACAGCGTTTTCCCCTTGAAAGGAATGTTAAGTAGCTTGTTCTTGGAAGACGCATCAGCTGACCAAGATTTCAACCAAAGCGCTCTGCGCGCCACAATAGCAAACCCAGAATTCTTAGCCGCTAACCTAGCCAATTGCAAAGTGGCGTCTAGGGTGAAAGAATTAGCCAATTTGAGAGCATTGATTCTGTCCATAATCTCCTCATAAGGAGGAGAATCACTATCGACCGCCTTTACCAGCTCATCGAACCAGAAACACGCGGCTGTAGCGACAGGGACAATGCATGAAATTGGTTGTAGAAGGTAACCCTGCTGAACAAACATCTTTTTAAGTAAACCTTCTAATTTTTTATCCATAGGATCTTTGAAAGCACAACTATCTTCTATGGGTATAGTGGTGCGTTTGTTTAAAGTGGAAACCGCTCCCTCGACCTTGGGGACTGTCTGCCATAAGTCCTTTCTGGGGTCGACCATAGGAAACAATTTTTTAAATATGGGGGGAGGGACGAAAGGAATACCGGGCCTTTCCCATTCTTTATTTACAATGTCCGCCACCCGCTTGGGTATAGGAAAAGCTTCTGGGAGCCCCGGGACCTCTAGGAACTTGTCCATTTTACATAGTTTCTCTGGGATGACCAACTTGTCACAATCATCCAGAGTGGATAATACCTCCTTAAGCAGAATGCGGAGATGTTCCAACTTAAATTTAAACGTAATCACATCAGGTTCAGCTTGTTGAGAAATGTTCCCTGAATCAGTAATTTCTCCCTCAGACAAAACCTCCCTGGCCCCATCAGACTGGTTTAGGGGCCCTTCAGAACCATTATTATCAGCGTCGTCATGCTCTTCAGTATCTAAAACAGAGCAGTCGCGCTTACGCTGATAAGTGTGCATTTTGGCTAAAATGTTTTTGACAGAATTATCCATTACAGCCGTTAATTGTTGCATAGTAAGGAGTATTGGCGCGCTAGATGTACTAGGGGCCTCCTGAGTGGGCAAGACTCGTGTAGACGAAGGAGGGAATGATGCAGTACCATGCTTACTCCCCTCACTTGAGGAATCATCTTGGGCATCATTGTCATTGTCACATAAATCACATTTATTTAAATGAGAAGGAACTCTGGCTTACCCACATTCAGAACACAGTCTATCTGGTAGTTCAGACATGTTAAACAGGCATAAACTTGATAACAAAGTACAAAAAACGTTTTAAAATAAAACCGTTACTGTCACTTTAAATTTTAAACTGAACACACTTTATTACTGCAATTGCGAAAAAATATGAAGGAATTGTTCAAAATTCACCAAAATTTCACCACAGTGTCTTAAAGCCTTAAAAGTATTGCACACCAAATTTGGAAGCTTTAACCCTTAAAATAACGGAACCGGAGCCGTTTTTAACTTTAACCCCTTTACAGTCCCTGGTATCTGCTTTGCTGAGACCCAACCAAGCCCAAAGGGGAATACGATACCAAATGACGCCTTCAGAAAGTCGTTTCTATGTATCAGAGCTCCTCACACATGCGACTGCATGTCATGCCTCTCAAAAACAAGTGCGCAACACCGGCGCGAAAATGAGGCTCTGCCTATGATTTGGGAAAGCCCCTAAGAATAAGGTGTCTAAAACAGTGCCTGCCGATATAATCTTATCAAAATACCCAGATTAAATGATTCCTCAAGGCTAAATATGTGTTAATAATGAATCGATTTAGCCCAGAAAAAGTCTACAGTCTTAATAAGCCCTTGTGAAGCCCTTATTTACTATCTTAATAAACATGGCTTACCGGATCCCATAGGGAAAATGACAGCTTCCAGCATTACATCGTCTTGTTAGAATGTGTCATACCTCAAGCAGCAAGAGACTGCTCACTGTTCCCCCAACTGAAGTTAATTCCTCTCAACAGTCCTGTGTGGAACAGCCATGGATTTTAGTAACGGTTGCTAAAATCATTTTCCTCATACAAACAGAAATCTTCATCTCTTTTCTGTTTCTGAGTAAATAGTACATACCAGCACTATTTTAAAATAACAAACTCTTGATTGAATAATAAAAACTACAGTTAAACACTAAAAAACTCTAAGCCATCTCCGTGGAGATGTTGCCTGTACAACGGCAAAGAGAATGACTGGGGTAGGCGGAGCCTAGGAGGGATCATGTGACCAGCTTTGCTGGGCTCTTTGCCATTTCCTGTTGGGGAAGAGAATATCCCACAAGTAAGGATGACGCCGTGGACCGGACACACCTATGTTGGAGAAACAACAATTTCCTGATTAATATAATTCTATCCAAAACCACTTTAGGGAGAAACCCCAATTTGGTGCGAAGAACCGCCTTATCCGCATGAAAGATAAGGTAAGGTGAATCACACTGCAAGGCAGAGAGTTCTGAAACACTCCGAGCAGAAGAGATAGCAATAAGAAACAAAACTTTCCAAGATAACAGTGTATCTATGGAATGCATTGGCTCAAAAGGAGCCTGCTGCAAAACTTTAAGAACAAGGTTAAGGCACCAAGGAGGAGCAACAGGTTTAAACACAGGCCTGATTCTAACCAGGGCCTGACAAACAGATTGAACACCTGGCACATCTGCCAGACACTTATGTAAAAGAATAGATAGTGCAGAAATCTGAACTTTCAGAGAAATAACTGACAACCCTTTCTCCAGACCTTCCTGGAGAAAAAAAACAAAATTCTAGGAACCCTGACCCTATTTCAAGAGTAGCCCTTTGATTCACACCAATAAAAGTATTTATGCCATACCTTATGGTAAATTTTACCAAAAACAAACAGGCTTGCGAACCTGAATAATAGTATAAATGACGGACTTAGAAAACCCACAGTTAGTCAGAACTAAGCGTTCAATCTCCAAGCAGCCAGCTTCAGAGAAATGAGATTTGGATGGAGGAATGGACCCTCAGTTAGGAGGTCCTTCCTCAGCGGTAACCTCCAAGGTGGAAGAGATGACATCTTCACTAGGTCTGGATACCAGAACCTGCGAGACCATGCAGGAGCTATTAGAATTACTGATGCCCTCTCCTGTTTTATTTGAGCAATGACTCGTGGAAGGAGCGCAAACGGAGGAAACAGGTATGCTAGACCGAAATCCCAAGGAACAGCCAGAGCATCTATCAAAGCGGCCTGCGGATCTCTTGACCTTGAACCGTACCTTGGAAGCTTGGCGTTCTGCCGAGACGCCATCAGATCCAACTTCGACACCCCCACTTGAGGGTTAACCTGGAGAACACCACTGGATGGAGAGCCAACTCCCTGGGATGAAATGTATGTCTGCTCAGGAAATCCGCCTCCCAGTTGTCCACGCCTGGAATGTGGATGGCAGATAGACAACAATTGTGAGCGTCCAAGCACTGAATAATCCGTGCCACCTGCTTTATGGCTAAGGAGCTCTGAGTTCCTCCCTGGTGGTTGATGTAAGCCACTGAGGTGATGTTGTCTGATTGGAACCTGATAAACCGGGCTAAGGACAATTGAGGCCAAGCCATCAGAGCATTGTAGATCGCTTTTAACTTCAAGATGTTTATGGGAAGAGCAGACTCCTCCCGAGTACATAATCCCTGCGCCCTTACCAAGTCCCAGACTGCTCCCCAGCCTAGCAGGCTGGCGTCCATGGTCACTATCACCCAGGAGGGTCTCCGGAAGCATGTGCCCTGAGACAGATGATCCTAAGAAAGCCACCACGATAGAGAGTCTCTTGTCAACTGATCCAGATCTATACTCTGAGACCGATCTGAATGATCTCCGTTCCATTGACTGAGCATGCATAACTGCAGAGGTCTCAAATGGAATCAAGCAAAAGGAATGATGTCCATGGAAGCGACCATCAGACCAATTACCTCCATACACTGAGCCACTGATGGCCGAACAGTAGACTGTAGAGAGAGGCAAGAGGAGAGAAGTATTGATTTTCTGACCTCCGTCAGAAAAATCGCCATAGATAGGGATTCTATTATGGTCACTAAGAAGCAAACTCTTGTAGCTGGAACAAGGGAACTCTTCTCCAGATTCAGTTTCCAACTGTGGGAACGTAGAAAAGACAACAAGATCTCTGTATGCGAGTTTGCTTGTTTAAAAGATGGTGCCTGAACCAAGAAATCATCCAGATAAGACCTGACAACTCCCAAGAGAGCCCCCAAAACCTTTAAGAAAAATCTGGGAGCTGTGGCAAGGCCAAACGGAAGAGCAACAAACTTAAAGTGCTTGTCTTGAAAAGCAAATCTCAGTAACTGGTGATGATCCCTGTGAATGGGAACATGAAGATAGGCATCCTTCAGATCTATGGTCGACATGAACTGAGCCTCTTGGACCAACGGAAGAATGGAACGAATGGTTTCAATTTTGATGGCCGGAACCCTGAGAAACTTGTTTAGACTTTTTAAGTCTAAAATGGGTTAAAAGTTCCCTCTTTTTTGGGAACTGCAAAAAGATTTGAATAAAATCCTAGACCCTGTTCTCTTACTGGAACTGGAACAATCACTCCCAATGAGTAGAGGTCCTGAACGCACTTTAATAATGCCTCTCTTTTTACCTGATCCACAGATAACCTTGAGAGAGGAAATCTGCCCTAGGGAAGACGAGATTTGGGACATCTCGTGTCCACACTTGACAAAAACAGGGAAAGTCTGCCCTCCACTTGATCCCATCCTGGACCGGGAGCAGACCCTTCATGCTGACTTAGACTCAGCTGAGGGTTTCTTTGATTGCTTCCCCTTGTTCCAAGACTCATTGGGTCTCCAAGAAGACTTGGACTGCTCCTGCTTGTAAGAGGGAAAGACTTTTGACTTTTCAAGTTATGAAAGGAACGAAAATTACTTTAACGTCCTTTAGGTCTGTTCTTCATGTCTTGTGGGAGAAAAGACCCTTTTCCACCCGTAATATCAGAAATTATTACTTGTAAGGAAGCGCCAGGAGCTTAGACTTGGAGGTAACATCAGCTGACCAAGATTTAGGCAACAGAGCCCTACGGGCTACAACAATGAAGCCAGACATCTTGGCTCCTAGTCTAATGATTTGCATGTTAGCATCAGAGATAAAAGAACTGGCTAATTTGAGAGCCTTAATTCTATCTTGAATCTCCTCCAACGGAGTTTCTTCTAAAATTAATTCAGACAAGGCATCGCACCAATAAGATGCTGCACTTGCTAGTGTGGCAATACAAACTGCAGGGTGCCATTAAAGACCCTGATGAACATACATCTTCTTCAAATAAGCCTCCAGCTTTTTGTCCATGGGATCCTTAAAGGAACAACTATCTTCGATAGGGATCGTAGTTCTCATAGCCAGAGTAGAAATAGCCCCTTCTACCTTAGGCACCGTGCGCCATGAATCTATAATGGAGTCGGCAACAGGAAACCTCTTTTTAAAGACGGGAGACTGGGAGAAAGGTATCCCTGGCTTCTCCCATTCCTGTGAAATCTCCGTCACATAGTCTGGAACAGGAAACACTTCCACAGAGGAAGGAACATCATAGTATTTTTAAAGCTTACTAGATTTCTTAGGGTTGACAGCGACAGAAGAGTCGGAGTCTATAACTAGGGCAGCAAATATGTTAGGAAAACAAAGTAAGGACCACATCACCACTTCCTAACTGCTTAAAAGCCATTACTTTTTTTTTTTTTTTATATATTTAATGTTTTTTTTTTACAGAAAACTTGAAACACCATGACAAATGACAAAGTAATGCTTGGTTATACAGTCCAGAACAATAAACAATAATAACATAAACATCATGTGACACCTGAACCTTACAAAAAACTGACAAGGTAATGCTTATTTAGACAGTCTAATAAAAATACACTCATAAATTCTTGAGCAAAACATTACTAATGACAAAATCTGGACCTAAGCAGAAAAAAGCTGAAAAAATACGAAAATAAAAGCACCAACAAATAATGGCGTATCTAGTAAATTAACAATACTGCAACAGCCTCAGTCTAGGTGAGACGAGACAAACCAAAATCAAACAAGACGAGACATAACCAAGCAAAGCAGATCAAAACAAAACAACACAACACCACACAACAAAACACAACACAAAACACAAAACACACAAGAAAAAAAAAAAAAAAAAAGGGGGGGGGGAATCCCCGCCCTCCTCCCTACCCTTCCACCTCTGCCTCAGACTCTCTTCCAGGCCGCTCAATCCAGGTATACGGAAAAACATTTAATAGGGTCAATTCCGCAAAACTCACTGAAGCTAAGAACGGTGAGAGAATTACCCTCTGGAGCATAGCCGGGTAGGACAAGATGACCGGTGACCACTTCCATAGAAACTTCTTAATTCTATTCTCTGAAGCATCATACAGATGGTGTGATTCAAAAAGAATTTGATTTTGAAGAATTTTAAAAACCATAGAGAGTCCGGGGACATGTCTGGCTTTCCAGTTTTTAAGTATGCAAAATCTTACTGCAAGAATAATTGTATTAAGACTATTTATAGTATTACTATTATAGACATCCTTTAACTGGAATAAAAAGATAATATCCTCGGCAGAAAGAGCAATTGTGACTTTATATAATTTGTTAAACCAGAAGATGATTTTCAGCCACAGTTGTCTAACTTTAGGGCATAGCCAGAACATATGAAATATATCTGCTCTAAAGTGTGCACAACGCGGACATGTACTGACCGAAGCTGGATAGATCTTCGTTAGTTTCCATGGAGAAATATAAAACTTATTAATCAATTTCATATGCGATTCATTCCAGGCCACTGGCACTTTACATTTAGAAATTAATTCAAAGCTGTACTTAATTAAATCATAATTTACAGAAGGCATTACAGGTTCCCAAGATTTACAAATATTGTCCTTCACTACCAGGCTCTGCTTATTCAGCATGATATCATACATCAAAGAAATCGAAGAGTCACCTGAAGTGAACTTTTGTATGCATAGCTTAATATCTGACCAGGCCACCAAAGATGGGGGATACCACCTCTGCTCTAAGATAAAGTGGCGGATCTGAAAGTAGGCAAATAGATTTGTTCTGGGTAGTCCAAAATTGTTAAATACCTCCTCTGCGCTTAATACTTGACAATTATCATCAAGTAGTTGTTTAACATAGCAAAGCCCTTTATACGCCCAAACCTTAAATACTTTTTGATACAGACCCGGAAGAAAATTTGGATTACTTAAGATAGGTAAGAATTCTGATATAGAGTAATCTATGTCTAACATTCTACAGAATTTCTGCCAGGCCAGTATTATATTCTTAAAAGAGATGAGACAACTCACATTTTGCGGTAATTTCTGCGCTTTTAAATGTAAAAGGGCTTTTAAAGAGAATGGAGCAATTAGAAAAGATTCTAATTCTACGGATGATACTAAACCGGATTCCGCGAGCCAATCTATCGCTATTTTGGCCATGGCAGCCAGATTATACAATTTTAGATTAGGAAGGGCTAAACCCGCTACCCCCGTATTTTGCATTAACCTCTTGAGTGCTATTTGTGGGTTTTTATTATTCCATATAAATTTGGAAAAAATTGCATTTATTGAATTCAGATCCTTGTATGATATGAATAGTGGGAGATTCTGCAGTGGATATAGCAACCGCGGAAAAATAATAGACTTGATAAGATTAACTATTGCTGTCAAAGATAAAGGAAAGGCCATCCATAGACGTAAATCTGTGGCAATCCTTTCAAGTAACGGGTCAAAATTATCTTTATACCAGAAGGATGGATTTTTATGTAGGACCAAACCAAGATATTTAATGGCCTCAACTCGTTTAAATGGAACCTCAGCAGATAATACTTTTGAATTATTAAAACACATAAGTTCACTTTTTTCCAAGTTTATCTTATACCCGGAGAAAGAACTGAACAATGTCAAAGTTTGCAAGACAGCCGGTATAGCTTGATGCGTATTAACCAAGAATAATAGCACATCATCGGCATATAGTAGAGTTTTAAGGTACTGCGTACCAAAAGGGACTCCTAATAAAACTTCTCTAAATCTTATTGCGAGAGGTTCTAAGGCAATATTAAAGAGTATGGGGGACAACCTTGTCTGGTACCTCGTTGTAATACAATTTTAGAAGAAACCGAGCCATTAATAAATATGTAAGAGATTGGATTATGATATAATCTATGGATGAACTGTACAAATTCACCCATAAATCCAAACTGCTCTAAAGCCTTAAATAAATATTCCCAAACGATAGAATCAAATGCTTTAACGGCATCCAGGGAGAGAATAGCTACATCTTGCCATAAAGGCTCCTTCTTACCCTTATCAACATTCCAAGCATAATCTAAAAAATTGATTAACTTGCGGAAATCTTTTGTAGGATTTCTTGCCATCATGAATCCCGATTGGTCTGGATGTATAATTTTATGTAGACAGGAAGACAGTCTCGACGCTATAATCGTCATAAGTATCTTATAGTCTATATTTAAGACTGAAATTGGTCTATAGGAGGCCGGGTCTTCAGGATTTTTACCTTTTTTTAGGATAAGCGAGATGTTTGCAGCCGCAAAATAACTTGAAATAGTATTCTTTGTACCATAGTAAAAATTGAATAATTTTTCTAGTACTGGAAGTACCTCATCGCCAATACACCTATAATATTCCGCAGGGAAACCATCTGGACCTGCGGCTTTGTTTAACTTTAAATTATCTATGGCTTTTCTTATTTCTTCTATTGAAATCGGTGCATTAATTGCAGATAAGTCCTCAGATGCTAGTTTGGGTACCGTTACCGAATTCCAAAAGATATCTTGGTTTGCTTTATTAGTATCTATCGCTGAATAAAGTTGTTGATAATAATTCAAAAAGGTTTCTACAATTTCTTTAGTTTCTGTCGATCTACCTTTGTCTGTTTGAATGGCAAGAATAAGATTTTTCTTTTTTCTGGCTTTAGTGAGTCTAGCCAGATATTTAGCAGAGTAGCCATGTATACCTCTAAAGTGAAGATTTATTTTTGCTTCTTCTTGTATGGATTTTTGTTTAAGAAAAAGATCCCTTACTTTTCTGTTTGCTCTGTAGCTTCCCCAATTCCCTTCTGTACGGTTTAAGCAAAATTTCCTATAAGAATTTCTAACTTGATTTGTGATTTGAATTTCTCGAGCTTTCTTCTTCTTCCCAGCTATGCTCACATAGGATTGAATCTCACCCCGTAATACTGCTTTATAGGCTTCCCAAAAAAATTCCGGTTTATGAAGATAGTTCATATTATCCGTATAAAAATGACCCCAGGATTCTTTCAAATAGCTAATAAATTTAGAATTAGTATGTAGGTAGCGAGGAAAAACAAAACCCGGTATTTTCATCCTTTCCTTGTTACCTGTGGGAAAACATAATGAAATAATCGCGTGATCCGAGATTATAATATCTCCCACCTCTACCTCTACTTCGCGTATGGATAATGCTTCAATGATTAAAAAGAAATCTATTCTGGAAAAGGTTCAGTGAGCCATAGACTCACATGAAAATAATAATTTGTCGGGATTTTTTAATCGCCAGATATCAATTAATTTTAGCTGGATACAAAATTGTTTTAAAAATTTAGCATTTCTCTCTTGAGCCGATCTATTCTTATCAGAAAATCTGTCCAGTACAGGGCAGAGAGTTGCGTTAAAATCTCCTCCTAATATTAAATTCTCAGAAATAAAAGGAAATAATTTCATTTTCATTTTTTCCCATAACTCCCTGGAGTATTTATTCGGGGCGTAGATGTTACATATCACTAGTTTTATATTTTTTAATTGGATTTGTAACAGAATGAATCTGGCATCTAGATCTGATTCTATATCCACTATCTTATAGTCTAAATCTTTATGGAGCAAAATCGCTACCCCACATTTTCTGCCACGCCCTGAGGTAGAAATTACTTTCCCTACCCATTTAATCCTCAATTTTGCTGCTTCCTGCTCATTGAGATGGGTCTCCTGCAAGAGGACTATATCTGGTTTGTGTAACGCTAAAGTTTTAATAATAAGTTTACGCTTGATGGGGGAGGTTATCCCCCCCACATTCCATGATACCACTTTTATTCCCTCACCCATCCAACATCAGGGAAGAAAAACAGATCACATAAGCACAACCTGGGGAAATATATAATATATATATATAGGAGAGAGAGATCTGCATATAAAACCACCTATCGGGGTGGGAGGAGGGAGAGCGAAAAAAAAAAAAAAAAAAAAAAACACCACCCCATATAACAAACAAACAACAAGCACACTATATACATTGAACAATTTCACTGTACCATCTACCAAGGACATCATATTGTCCTGATGCATAAAATCTCAGCAAGGGTTCAGCCTCTTTCTTATCTTGACCACAGAGATGTACTGTCGTCACTTCTCAATAGTCTCTATATATTTTTTTACCTCAGAGACCTCTCCAAAAGAGAGTCTTGCGTCTTGAACATCTAGTATGATTCGTGCTGGATAAACCATACGTGCCCTTAGACCCTTATTTATTAATTGCGAACAGTACGGGGCCATTACTCTTCTCCTGGCAGAGGGCTCAGAGGAAAAATCCTGAAATAATAACACCCTGCTGTTCGCAAATAGTGGGGGTTCAGAAGTTTTAAATAGCCTTAAGAGTTCCACCTTATCTTGGTAATTTAAAAGTTTAAACAGGCAAACTCTATTTTTGGACACACCATCCGGAGTAACCTTCCTTGGACCTAATCTTTGTGCCCGTTCGACCATAAGTGGTAATAAATTTGAAGTCATCCCTAGTGCTAGGGGCAATGTGGTAGAGGTAAATTTTAATAAATCTTCATACTCTGGTAATTCTGGGAGGCCAACTAGTCTAATATTTTTACGCCTGGAGCGATCTTCAAGATCCTCCAGGCGCAACTGCATATTTTTAATTTTAGATTCATTTTTTTGTGTGATCTCAGCCAATGTGTGGGTCTGGTCTTCAACATCCGAGATTCTTGTCTCTGCTTCTGTTAATCTCGCTGAGAATTGTCTAACATCAGCAGACAGTGAACCTATCTAAGAGGAGATAGACCCTAGATCTTTTTTAATGGCTTCAAATTGCGGGGAGAACATATCTGAGATTTTAGTTATAAGTTCTTGCAGATCCAGAGAACTTTTACTAGGTTCCATTGAGCTATCTAAACTGGTATCATTTACTTTATTTTTTTTATCTTTCGCTTTTGCAGGCATTATGGGTGAATTAGATTTCACCTGTGTGATATATTTTTCCATATAGTGAAATAAAAGATTCAGCAAAACTGGCTGGACAATACAATCCCAGCTTAAAATGTGAAAATATGAACAAACTATGTGTGACTGGGTATACCAGTATAAAACACCTTGACCCTTCCCTTTTTCTTGTTACCCTTGTCCCTTCCCCTTACTCCTTTTTCTTATCTTTTCCCCCTTACTGTCGGGGCAAATTCAACCTACAGATGTGTGAAGAAAAAAAAAAAAAAAAAAAACCACAACGTGAATACAAAGGACCGTGAAAAACAAAGAGCTTGCAAAAGACTTCCCACACTTAACCAGTTAGAAAGCAATTCATTCACCTTTCCCCTTCCTCTCCCCCTGCAACCTTAAAAGCCATTACTACTCTTACTCAAGAGATTAACGTGGACACAGCTAAACCCAAATCCTTGCTTTCAGGGAAAAGTACCCAGAAAAGGAAACATATCTTCAGACACTGAACTTGACCTCCTCCATTGACAAAGGCAAAGAGAATGACTGGGGTAATGGGTAAGGGAAGTGACACTTAACAGCTTTGTTGTGGTGCTCTTTGCCTCCTCCTGCTGGCCAGGAGTGAATATCCCACTAGTAATTGGAATGACGTTATGGACTCTTCATGTCTTTGGAAATAAATCTAGTATATGCTTTAGTTTTTAAATACATTTTTAAATGCTTTATAATGCATATTAAAAGTATGATATATAATAAAAATTACCAATATAAATATAGTATAATCTGCTCAGAAAAGCAACCAGTAAGCAATATTTTCTTTCGAGATGATGATAGTCCATAGTAGGGCTGGGCGATATGAGCAAAAATGAAAATTGCGATTTTGGACCCAAAAAAAATTTTAATCGTGATTTTCTTATAAATGACTTTAACACCTTAATTTTTTAATAAAATCTTTATTTAACACTACAGAATCTTAATGTACATGTTTATCAATGTCCAATACACTCTTGGAGCATAAAAATACAAACCATAAAATAGTTAAAATATAATAAGCTGACTGTGCTGTGGTTACATAGTAGCCACTAGCCAGTTCTTAGGTCTTCTGACACAACATTGTCATGTTTTCTTGGGCAGTTATTCTAACTGTGGTATGATTAACATATGAACTTCCCATACATCAGAAAAAAATATATCTTTCAAAAACGTAGCCTCTTCTTTAAAAGAAAGTCTTGTTGAAGGGTTTCAAAACATTTCAGAATGTGCACCATGGAAATTAGATCAGACAGTAGAGTAAAAGTGCAGTTGTACTTCCCTGTCTGAGCTATTTTCCATGGTGCACTTTCTGAACTGTTTGAGTCAATAAATACTTTCTTTAAAAGAAGAGGCTTCATTTTTTCTATGTAAACAGGCTTTATTTTACCTGTGTAGGCAGTTGTGACATCAGAGCGGAGGCAAACCGGCAAATTCCTCCAAAGCGCAGCTCCTGCATAGCCTCTCTACTCCCCCACCCCCTCATTTCCCTACAGAAGCCTGCGCGCAATGAACAGTTACAGCCGGCCCTCCTGTAGGTCAAAGGTGATGTCATAGGGGACGGGGCTAAAAATCGCATACTCTCGCGGTTTTTAAATCACATATGCGATTAATCGTGCAGCCCTAGTCCATAGGGCTCCATTACATGTGGGATATAATTACAACCACTAGGATGATGCCAACAACCCACACAAGAGTTCAATCCCTCCCATCTTTCCTCCATTTAAGAGAAAAGGAAACAGATGATAGGAAAAACAAAAGCAGGGTCTATAGAAGTGCAAATTAGAACTTTTGCCAGAAAAATTTAAACAAGTGTCGCCTATGGAGTATCATCATCCCTAAAGAAAACAAAATGTATTTCTTTCTTGACACGATGAGTCCAGGGATCAACTAATTACTATTGGGAATATCACTCAGGAGGTGGCAAAGAGCACCACAGCAAAGCTGTTAAATATCACCTCCCTTCCCTCCACACCCAGTCATTCGACTGAAGTAAAGGAGAGAAAGAAAGCAACAAGCTGCAGAGGTGTCTGAAGTTTATAACATACCAACAACCTGTCTAAAGAACAGGGTGGGCCGTGGACTCATCGTGTCAAGAAATAAATAAATTTATCAGGTAAGCATAAATTTTGTTTTCTTTCTAATGACACTATGAGTCCACGGATCATCTAATTACTATTGGGAATCAATATCCAAGCTAGAGTACACAGATGATAAGGGAGGCACAAGACAGGGAACCTAAACAGAAGGCACCACTGCTTGAAGAACCTTTTTCCCAAAAGAGGCCTCAGCTGTGGCAAAAGTGGCAAATTTATAGAATTTTGAAAAAGTGTGAAGAGAGGACCAAGTTGCAGCCTTGCAAATCTGTTCCACAGAAGCTTCATTTTTAAATGCCCAGGAAGAGGAAACAGCCCTCGTAGAATGAGCCGTAACTCTCTCAAGAGGCTGCTGTCCAGCAGTTTCATAGGCAAATCGAATGATACTCTTCAGCCACAAAGAAAGAGAAGTAGCCGTAGCTTTCTGTCCCTTACGTTTCCCCGAGAATACAAGAAATAGAGCAGAAGACTGAAAAAATAGAATTTTAATGTACGTACCACCTCCAGATTGTGCAGAAGTCGTTCCTTCTGAGAAGAAGGATTAGGACACAAGGCAGGAACAACAATCTCCTGATTAATGTTCCGGTCTGAAACCCTAATTTTCCGAATAAAAAATAAGGTAAGGAAACTCATACTGTAATGCTGAGAGCTCTGAAACTCTACGAGCAGATGAAATAGCAACAAGAAACAAAACCTGATAACAACTTCATAATCTAAGGAATGCATAGGCTCAAACAGAGCCCCTTGAAGAACCTTGAGACCTAAATTAAGACTCCAGGGAGAAGTAACTGGTTTGAACACAGGCCTGATCCTGACTAAGATATCTGACCCTTTAGGGAATTTGCCAATAAACACTTCTCCAAACCTTCTTGAAGAAAGGACAGGATTCTAGGAATCCTAACTCTACTCCAAGAATAGTCCTTGGATTCACACCAATACAGATATTTACGCCATATCTTATGGTAAATCCTTCTAGTCACAGGTTTACGAGCCTGAATCATGGTCTCAATGGTCAATTCCGAAAATCCACGCTTGGCTAAAATTAAGTGTTCAATCTCCAAGCAGTCAGCTTCAGAGAAACTAGATTTGTATGAATGAAGGGCCCTTGAAGTAGAAGGTCCTTCCTCAACGGAAGTATCCAGGGTGGAAGAGATGACATGTCCACCAGGTCTGCATATCAAATCCTGCGAGGCCATGCCAGTGCAATGAGGATTACTGACGCCCTCTCCTGCTTGATTCGAGCAATGACCCGAGGTAGAAGAGCGAAAGAAGGAAATAGGTATGCAAGACTGAAATTCCAAGGTACCGCCAGAGCGTCTATCAGTACCGCCTGAGGGTCCCTTTACCTCGACCCGTACCTCGGAAGCTTAGCATTCTGCCGCGATGCCATGAGATCCAATTCCGGCTGACCACATTTGAGAATCAGGCTGGAAAACACCTCCGGATGGAGTTCCCACTCCCCGGGTCTCCCTGCTCAGGAAGTTTGCCTCCCAATTGACAGCAATTGTGGGTCTCCGCCCACTGAATAATCTTGGCTACCTCTGTCATGGCCAAGGAACTCCGAGTTCCTCCCTGATGGTTGATGTAAGCCACTGAGGTTATATTGTCCGACTGGAACCTGATGAACCGGGCCGAGGCTAACTGAGGCCAGGTCAGAAGAGCATTGAAGATTGCTCTCAGTTCCAGAATGTTTATGGGAAGAACAGACTCCGACTGAGTCCATGTTTCCTTAGCCTTTAGAGAGCCCCAGACTGCTCCCCATCCCAGAAGGCTGGCATCTGTTGTCAGAATTACCCAAGAGGGTCTGTGAAAGCAGGTCCCCTGGGAGAGATGTTCCTGAGACAACCACCAAAGTAGAGAATCCCTTGTCTCCTGTTCCAGCTGTAATTGCGGAGACAGATCCTCATAATCTCTGTTCCACGGTCTGAGGTGGAAACGGGGAACAGGATGATGTCCATTGCCGCTACCATCAACCCGATTACCTCCATGCACTGAGCCACTGATGGCCGAGGAGAGGACTGAAGAGCTAGGCAAGAATCGAAAATCTTTGATTTCCTGACATCTGTCAGAAAAATCTTCATTGATAAGGAATCTATTATGGTTCCCAAGAAAATGACCGTTGTATTTGGAACTAAATAACTCTTTTCCAAATTCACCTTCCATCCGTGAGACCGCAGGAAAGTTAATAACATTTTCATGTGTATCTGTCGTCCAGATAAGGTGCCACGGCAATGCCCTGCAATCGGAGCACTGCCAGCAGGGATCCCAGAACCTTTGAGAAAATTCTGGGAGCTGTGGCAAGACCGAATGGAAGAGCCATGAATTGGAAGTGTTTGTCTAGAAATGCAAACCTTAGAAACTTGTGATGGTCCCTGTGGATGGGAACATGCAGGTACGCGTCCTTTAAATCCACAGAAGTCATAAATTGACCCTCCTGGACCAAAGGAAGAATGGAACAAATAGTTTCCATTTTGAAGGACGGCACTCTGAGAAATTTGATTAGACTCTTGAGATCTAAAATTGGTCTGAAGGTTCCCTCCTTTTTGGGAACTACGAACAGATTGGAATAGAATCCCAGACCCCTTTCCTGCATTGGGACAGAAACTATCACTCCCAGGTCGGAGAGGTCCCGTACACAGTGTAAGAACACCTCTCTTTTTGTCTGGTATACAGATAATCTTGAAAGCAGAAATCTGCCTCTGGGAGGAAAGGTCTTGAACTCTAGTTTGTATCCCTGGAACACAATGTCCACCGCCCTGGAATCCTGCACATCTTGAACCCCAGCCTGAGTGAAGAATGAAAGTCTGCCCCCTACAAGATCCGGTCCTGGATCGGGGGCAGGCCCTTCATGCTGTCTTTGACTCGCCAGCAGTCTTCTTGGATTGCTTTCCCTTGTTCCAAGACTGATTGGGCCTCCAGGAAGGCTTGGACTGCTCCTGCTTGGAGGAGGGAGTGGAAGGATTTCCCTTGAAATTTCGAAAGGAACGAAAATTACTCTGACATCCTTTTTGTTTATTTATCTTATCTTGAGGGAGGAAATGTCCCTTTCCTCCCGTAATATCAGAAATTATTTCCATCAAACCAGGACCAAACAAGGTCTTTCCCTTGTAAGGAAACGCCAAAAATTTAGACTTAGATGACACATCCGCAGACCAAGATTTTAACCATAAAGCTCTGCAAGCCAGAATGGCAAAACCTGAAATCTTAGCTCCCAGTTTAATAACCTGAAGGGAAGCATCTGTAATAAAGGAGTTGGCCAACTTAAGGGTCTTAATCCTATCCTGGATTTCTTTGAGGGGAGTGTCTGTCCAAATGGATTCAGACAGTGCATCAAACCAATATGCGGCCGCACTAGTGACCGTAGCAATACAAACTGCGGGTTGCCATTGTAAACCCTGGTGTACATACATCTTCTTGAGTAACCCCTCTAACTTTTTGTCCATAGGATCCTTAAAGGAACAACTATCCTCTATTGGAATAGTAGTTCTCTTGGCTAGTGTGGAAATTGCCCCTTCCACCTTGGGTACCGTCTGCCAAGATTCCTTGATAGAATCTTCTATAGGAAACATCTTTTTAAATATATTTCTGTATATTAGCAATGATTTCTGTAGCCCTATCTGGTACAGGAAATACCTCCACCATGGAGGGCACGTCAAAATACTTGTTTAGTTTACTAGACTTCTTAGGATTGACTACAACGGTAGTATCAGAGTCGTCCAGGGTAGCTAAAACCTCCTTAAGTAACAAACTGAGGTGTTCTAGCTTAAACCTGAAGAAAACCACTTCAGTATCAGCAGGAGGAATTACACTGTCTGAGTCTGAGATTTCACCTTCAGATGCTACCGAAATATCCTCCTCCTCAGGCTTCTGGAAGGATGTATTTGAAATAGCAACAGCTGTGTTAGTAACCTCATTTACTGATTGTTTACTTTTCCTCTTGCGCTTTCCCTGCAGCCTGGTAAAAGCAGACAACGCATCAGAAACCGCAGAGGACATGAGAGAAGCGATGTCTTGCAAAGTAACTCCAGACGGAGTAATGGAGGAAACGCAAAGCACTGGCTGTATGGACGCTAAGTTTTGGGACACTTGAGGAGAAAGCTGCGGCACATTTTTAACATTGTCAGAAGGCTCCTGAACAGCATCCGCCCTGTACAATGTTGGCTCAGAAAAAAGTATTTCCCTATAATGTAGTTCTCTCAATACATGAGGAACAGAAAGCGATTGGTGGTTCAACATTAGCATCAAAACATAAAGACCATGTAACATCTTGCAGGGCCTCTTGGTCCATCTTTATTCACCCCAAAACAACTGAATAATTAGATAGAAATTTTGATATTTTATTAAAAAATACCTCACAAAAAACGTTACTGTTCCTTTAAATATTTTAAAATAAACTGATTTATTTTATAGCAATAAAATAAATTGACAAGAAGTAATAAATGCTCCGGACACCCTTACACCTCAGCTTAACTTTGCTGAGGTACTTACCTGCCTGACTAATAATAGGCTGTTAGATGATCCGGGCTCTATCTATTTATTCTGGAGATGAAGTCCGCTCAAAAACGAAGACAGTGTGTTCCGTGTCACAGAACACTGGAACTATGAGTGGAAAGTGTGCAAAAAAATTTCGCGCTTCCGTTAGCCCCGCCCATCGTGGGTGTTACAAGAAAATAACTTCCCTCAGCTCTTTTAACTGTTGTATGCTGTTTAAATAATACGCAAGTTAAAAACACCACCTCTGAGCCTGCTCCTCGTCCCCAGTGCCTCCAATTACTGCCCAAAATAATTACTCTCCAAGTCGCAAGAGAATTATTATAATCTGTCCCATTGTATAATGTAATTTAAAGTGACATCTTTTATTCTGAACGTATACCCAGAAAATAAAAAGTCAGCACTTAACTTTATACATCTGCCCGGCAGCAAGGCAGCTCCCTAGGTTTGAGAGGCTTATTCACGCTTTAGCAATAGGGCAGCATCAGTATATGGGAGGTGCAGTGAGAATTATGTCCCACAAGTTCCCATTGCTTGAAAGCCACCACTGCTCTACTGAAGAGACTGATATGGACTACGGCTACACCCTAGAACAAAGCAGCACAATCTTGCACTACTTAAAAAAATAATAAAATCTTGCTTCAAGAATATTTTTTTAACACCTAACTTTACCACTTCCTTGCTCTAACGTAGGCAAAGAGAATGACTGGGATTGAAGGGAAGGAAGGTGATATTTAACAGCTTTGCTGTGGTGCTCTTTGCCGCCTCCTGCTGGACAGGAGTGATATTCCCAATAGTAATTAGATGATCCGTGGACTCATCGTGTCATTAGAAAGAAAATAATTTATCAGGTAAGAATAAACTTTGGGGTTTTTTCGTATAATGATGATAGTCCATAGGGCTCCATAACATGTGGAATTAATACCCAAGCATATAGTCCAAGTTAAGGAACGGGTGGGACAATTTTATAGCAGTTCCTATCTGTCAGACACTGCGGCCTGAAGGACTTTCCTGCCAAAAGCTAACATTTTGAAAAGGTATGCAAAGAAGACCATGTCGCAGCTTTGCAAATCTGCTTCATTTTGAAAGCCCAGGAAGTAGCAACTGATCTTATAGAGTGACCTGGAAGATTGTCTGAACTCCTAAGTAGCTTGAAGATAAAACTTCAATGCCCTGACAACATCATGATTTTATAAAAGCCATTCCTTAAAGTTAGAAAGATTAAGACACAAAAAGGTACAACAATCTCCTGATTGATATTTTCAGAAGAAACCACCTTATGAAGAAAATCATATTTAATATTAAAGGGACACTGAACCCAAAATGTTTCTATTTGGGATTCAGATAGAGCATGCAATTTTTAGCAACTTTCTAATTTACTCCTATTATCAATTTTTCTTCGTTCTCTTGCTATCTTTGTTTGAAAAAGAAGGCATCTAAGCTAAGGAGCCAGACAATTTTTGGTTCAGACCCTAAACACTACTTGTTTATTGGTGGGTGAATTTATCCACGAATTAGCAAGAACAACCCAGGTTGTTCACCAAAAATGGGACAGCATCTAAACTTACAGTCTTGCTTTTCAAATAAAGATACCAAAAGAATGAAGAAATTTCATAATAGGAGTAAATTAGAAAGTTGCTTAAAATTGCATGCTGAACCACGAAATAAAACATTTGGGTTCAGTGTCCCTTTAAGAACTGATTTATTCTTGTGAATCACTAGATTAAGCCGATAACTCAGAAACTCTACTAGGGGAGGAAATGGCTAGCAAGAGAAGCACTTTAAATCATAATAGCTGTATACCTACGAAGTGCATTGGTTCAAAAGGATGACCTTGCAGAACAGAAATAACTAAGTTCAAATTCCAGGGCGGAAATCAAGAAGTTTAGCTAACTTTAAAAAAAAACAGATAAGGCGGAAATTTTACCTTTTAGAGAGCTAACAGACAAACCCTTGTCAAGGACATCTTGTAAAAACTGAAGAAATCTAGGAATACTAAAGAAATACAAAAAAAATCCTCTGGAAGTACACCAATCAAAGTATGCCTTCCAAATATTGTGAAACATTTTTTGGGTAACATGTTTTCTGGCTTGATTCAGAGTGTCAATAACTAAGTCAGAGAACCCTCTGTGTTTTAAGACTAGGGGTTCAACCTACATGCCGTTAAACTTAGAGATTTGAGATCCTGATGTAAAAGAGGCCATTGAGACAATAGATCTTGTTTTAGAGGAAAAGGCCATGGAGGAGAAGAGGATATCTGCACTAAATCTGCATACCATGTTCCACAGGGCCAGGATGGAGCAATCAAGTTTTTCAAAGCTAACTCCAGTTTGGTTCCAGGAATAACTTGTGGAAGTAGAACAAACAGAGGAAACAGGTACTCTAGATGAAAGCTCCACGGACACACCAAGGTGTCTATCATCTGAGCCTTTGGATCTCTTGATTTTGCACAATACACTGGAAGTTTTTGATTTAAATGAGAGGCATTCCGATCTATGGCCTCATTTGATAACTAATTGATCAAAGGTGTCTTGATGGAGTCACCACTCTTCTGAATAAAACGACTGATGGCTGAGGTAATCTGCTTCCATATTGTTCACTCCTGGCTTTTTCCATTCCTTAGCTATATAGTCAGAAACCAAATCTGGAACCTGAAATATCTCTAGAATTTTTGGTGGAGCTTTGAAAACAACATTTAACTGGGTTACTGGTTTGTTTTCAACAGGTTTTTGCTCAGAAATACCCAGAGTTATTAGTAACTCATGCAGCAAGGCGCGGATAGGCTCCACTTTAAATATGAAAGTATTGTCAAATTCAGGGTCAGGACCAGGGTCCTTTTCACCAGGTGACAATTCCCCCGTCTGAACTGGATGAATTTTAGGCCGTAGAGTCAGAGTTTTAAAGCAGGACAGGAATTTGAGGTTGAGAGGAAGAAGCTTGCATGTTCACATCAAAAGATGAAGGTAAATCCCCAGAGTTGCGTTTACGCTTACTTGGCTTGGGTATAGCCGCTTAAATATTCTTCCATAGCTTTGTAAATTATTTAAATTATTTTTAAACTCAGGGGTAAAGCCAGTAGTAGCCCACTGAGTAACATACACAGGAACAGGACATAATTCCTTAGAGGAAGTAAAAGGTTACGGCTGACCTGGCACACTGGAACAGTTTTGAAAGGAGACAAAAAAATATACAGGGAGAATTATCAGTAGATGACTCTTCCAAAGGGTTTGATATAGTTTCAGTGGGGACAGATTCACTGGGTTCCATTATAAACAAGACTTATAATTATAGCAGAGTATGAACAAATACACATACACTGTTAAAGGGACACTTAAGCCAAAATAAACTTTTATGATTCAGAAAGAGCATGCAGTTTTAAGACACTTTCCAATTTACTTCCATAATCAAATTTTGCACAGTCTTTTTATATACACACTTTCTGGGGAACAAGATACTATTGAGCATGTGCACAAGCTCATAGGGTATAGGTATACTAGTCTGTGTTAAATCATTGTACTTTTATTATACACATGTTAATTATGCAATTCTACTTCATTGAGTGGTCCTTTAAAAACTAATTTGCCAATCAACACCTCTAGCACTAGGCCCTAAGTGACAGACTGATAGACTGCCACAAGTAACCCCATGGCAGCTCCTGTCTGGGTAATCACCCCCTCCAGTGACAGGACACATAATCAGTCTCAATTTTGTTACAAAAAATCAAGCAGCTGCTTAGAAGCTCCTTTAATGCTAAGCTGCAGCAAACGAGTGAGGGAGAAAAGAGCGCCAAGCTAAGGGGTTCGGGCTACCGCCCGGAATGTTACCAAGGCATCAGAGAGGCCTAATACATTATTAAAAGTGATATATTAATAAAGTTGATAAAAGCATTAAAAACATATCCCACAATCCTAAGGTGTTGCAGAGCTGAACAGCATGCTTGCAGAAGACTAGTTTTCTTAAAGGGCAATACACCTATTTTTTGAGAAATTAAAAAGAAGGTCCCCAGGGCTGCCAAAGAGTAATAAAGGGTGTCAGTGTCATAGATATGCCCTCCTAATTGAGGTAGTGCACCCAGGTACCTGAAATAAGCAAAACATGTGTCAGTAGGAGAGTAGGCTAAGTACCCTGGGTATGTTTTACCTGTGATGAAAGTACCTTCTTATAGTCGGTGGGCTGTGTCTGTGCTGTGGTAAGTGTATTACCTGAAGTAGCACCCCTCAATCGGCTTACCAGGCACCAAATTGTAGCAGTATCTAGTAGATAGCCCACCCAGTGCTTGTACATGTACAGCAGAGGATTTTAGAGGAAATACCATTATCCCACAGAGAAGGCTAAGTGACATGTACCAGCGATGCATGAGAGTAGATATGGCTGAAATCCCATAGGGAGATACTGTGCACATAACAGGGTATTCCTATGTCCCTGTACCACTCAGAGTGCTTGACATCTCTTCTTTCTGAATGATATGTCCCAGGGACAAAAGGTCTCACATTGATCTGAGCTCCCATATATTAAATCATAAAGCAAGTAGCTAAAACACCTCAATTCTAAACCTACTCCGGAGAGGCCAAGAACAAAGCTGAAGAGAGAAGGGAAGTGGCAGGGATTAGAGCTTGTGTGGATTCTTGGCCACCTCCTAGTGGCGGGAATTATATCCCACATGTTATGGAGCGCTATGGACTATCATCATCATACGAAATAAAATCTTTTTGTAGGCAAGCTAGCCATCTGTGTTACAAAAGAACTCCTAAAATGTTGACTATTAACATTCCTCCCATATGTTAACTATATAACATCTATTTGCTGAATGTAGACCTCACCTAAATGTGTTAAAACAACTTACCAGGATATTGTAGTGCAAAAATTGCATGATCTAATTCATTAGAACATGTAATTATTAAACCCTGCAAAGGGGTTAAACACAAAGATGAAGTCTCCTGAGCATTACAACTTTTGAGCTGAACACATCCAGTAATTTGCGTGGTTGTGTGACGGCTGTTGACGACTGGCTCAGTGGCTATAGCCTGCTCGGACCAACAGTTCTGTGCAGCTCCTGATCAGGAATCTGTTTAACCCCTTTGTGGAAGTTAAACCCATAAAGTTCCATGGTGAGTAACGTAAAAATTACATGCTCTGAAAATTCGATAATGTAACATAATATATTATGACATTTTAAGAAGACTATTAAATGTTATTCCCACTGTTTTATGATTTCTATAATTATAACCTATGTTGCCCATAAACGATCAAGTTAATTTTAAAGTGATGGTAAAATCCCAGCATTTAAAAAATGCTAGAATTTACCATCACTAGAAATAAAGTGTAGTTTTAGTCATCACTTATTAAAAAAGGGTGCTAAACTCCCCTTGTCTCTGCTGCGGCAGCTCGCTAAAGTTAAAACCTCCAGCCACCCATGGAACATTGCTTTTCACTCTATGAGGTGACGTTTCCACCTCTAAACCAATAGCGGTGCGTGTCACCTGACCGTGTTCTGTATGCTAGCACAGCTATTGGTTTAGAGAGGGAAACGTCACCTCACTTTTTTAATAATTAATTACTATTATTTTCAGTGATGGTAAATTCTAGCGTTTTTTTAATGCTCGGATTTACCATCAGTTTAAACTTAATGCTGAAAGTTTATGCCTCTGACTGCCCACGGCAAAACAATTCTCAATGAGCCAATAGCGTGCAAGCCATCCGGCATAATGCTGATCAGCAACACGGCTAATGGCTAAGAGGTGGAAACATCACCTCATTGAGAAAAACAGCATTTTGCCGTTGGGTAGTCAGGGGAGCTCAGCTCAGGATAAACTGCAGGCAAACAAAGAAACTTTCAGCATGAAGTTTTCTTCACTTCATGACTGAAAGTACCCTTTATTTATAGCACTGGTAAATCCTAGTGTTTTAAAAACGCTAGGATTTACCATCACTTTAACGTTGAGGTCAGCAACAATCATGGTAAAGCAGAATGAGTGCATATTAAAGAGCATCATAAACTTAGATTAACATATTATTACAGTGTTTTCCCCAGTAGAAATTTAATTGGCACAACTCCTGGCTATGCAATTTGTGATTTGGATAGCTAAAGTATCATTTATAAATAGATTTGTATTTTAAATGTAGTGTGAAAGAAGCAAGAAGAAACACCATGTGTTTACAATGAGCAAAAGATCTTAACCACTCACTTGTGGGTGATATAACGGCCAATTTGCAGCCATGTTTATATCCAGGATCAACTCCCAATATGGTACGCCCTCTGACCGGGTTTGCAAGAAGCAACTGTCGGAGATTCCTTCCAAACATCATAATGGATTCCTTTTCAGCATCTGTTGTTAGTTTTGACCTTTTCGAAAGATAAAGAAATATTTTTAACCATGAACAACAAATAAATTCACCAAAGTATAAAGAATTTATTAAAGAGACAGTAAATCCAAGATTCAACTTTCATACTTTAGACAGAGCATGCAGTTTTAAACAACTTTCCAATTTACATCAATTATCCGGTTTGCTTTGTTCTCTTGGTACCCTTTGTTGAATAGTAAATCTAGGTAGACTGAAAGAGGCTCAGGAGAGTGCATGTATCTTCAATATTCTATGGTTACAGTGTTCTGCAACATAGTTTGTGTTAGTCACTGTTGCAAACACCACCGCCATAGAATATTGAAAACATGTGCATGCTCCTGAGCCCCTATGAGCCGACCTAGATTTAATCTTAAACAAAAGATACCAAAAGAGCAAAGCACATTTTATAACAGAATTAAATTAAAAGTTGTTTAATTTTTACTTAACTGTCCCTTTAACTTTAAACTTGGCAAATATAGTCACTTCCCTCAGTACAGTATTCACCAGCCCTGCCTCTTGTGGATGCACAGGAATAGGGCAAGGCCCACCTTTTCTGCAGTATTCATAATGATCAAGTATCCTTAGAGCAAACATTAATTACAACAACATGGGGGTGTTTGGTGAATGCGTCTACTGCACTGAATTATGGAATTCCACTTTTCTTCACGTACGAAAGAAGCCAATTTACCAGTGTAAAAGTCATACACAAAAGTACAGCTTAGTATGAATAAGGAAAAAACTAAAGATAACGCAAAATGTTGTCATGTTACAAATAAGAGCATCCAGTTTGTAGGTATTCTGTAAATAACTAAGTAACTGGTGATAAACAGAATGCTCACTGCTTTTTTGATGGACAGTGACACGCCTCACAAGCATAAAAACATTTTTCTTTATCTCAAAACAGGAATAACCATTGTACAATAAACAAAATACCCTAATACATTTTAAAATGTCCATAAACAAAAAAAAATACTTTACTGTCCCCTTTCATTATTATTACTATGATGATTATTATTATTTTGCGATTTAAATAGTAAACTATTGAAATATATTGTTCTAGCATCTCCTCTTCTGTATATGGATTATACACAGTAGCCAAACTGAATGGAATTAACATGTCACTCCTAAAGATGGGGAAAAACATGCATATGAATTTACTATTTAAATATTTTAAAACAAAAATACTCAATTTTATTTAAAATTATATATAAAATGTAAGGAATTTAGTTTTGGCCTTCTATGTTACTTTAATCAAAGAATTATCTTAAAATTGTAGACTAAAAGTATTAATCATGCATCATATTTTGACAGTATCCCATAGAAATGGATATATTTCACAAACTTTAAAGAATACTTATATGGCAGGTTCTGAGGTGCTGAATGCCAAAATATTTTAATATAAGCTTGGGAGTCTTATCTACATTAAGATCCTACAAAAATATACTGCAACATGCCAAACGCAACATAGCCTTAGACTTTTAATCCCGAAAGACAATATCAATATGAAAAGGTGGAGTTAAAAAAAAAGATAAATTAACTCTACAAAACCTATATGGATATTTCCTTACTTGTCACTACATAATAAACCTTTTTCTTGGCATAGATGAAAAAGAGAAATTGGTGGTAAGTTAAAGGGACACGGAACCCACATTTTTTTCTTTCATGATTCAGATAGAGCATGCAATTGTAAGCAACTTTCTAATTTACTCATATTATAAATTTTTCTTCATTCTCTTGTTATCTTTATTTGAAAAGCAAGAATGTAAGTTTGGAAGCCGGCCCATTTTTTGTTCACAACCTGGGTTGTCCTTGCTGATTGGACAGCACCAATAAACAAGTGCTGTCCAGGGTTCTAAACCAAAGATTGTCCGGCTACTTAGCTTAGATGCCTTCTTTTTCAAATAAAGATAGCAAGAGGACAAAGAAAAACAAAATTTATGCTTACCTGATAAATGTATTTCTTTCTTGACACTGTGAGTCCACGGATCATCTAATTACTATTGGGAATATCACTCCTGCCCATCAGGTGGCGGCAAAGAGCACCACAGCAAAGCTGTTAAATATCACCTCCCTTCCCTCCACCCCCAGTCATTCGACCGAAGTAAAGTAGAGAAAGGAAGCAACAATGTGCAGCGGTGCCTGAGGTTTATAATACAACTAAAAAGGCCTGTCTTTAAAACAGGGCTGCCATGGACTCACCGTGTCAAGAAAGAAAGAAATTTATCAGGTAAGAATAAATTTTGTTTTCTTTCTAATGACAAGTTGAGTCCACAGATCATCTAATTACTATTGGGAATCAATACCCAAGCTAGAGGACACAGATGATAAGGGAGGGACAAGACAGGGAACCTAAACGGAAGGCACCACTACTTGAAGAACCTTTCTCCCAAAGGAAGCCTCAGCCGAGGTAAAAGTATAAAATTTATAGAATTTAAAAAACATAATTTATGCTTACCTGATAAATGTATTTCTCTTGTAGTGTATCCAGTCCACAGATCATCCATTACTTGTGGGATATTCTCCTTCCCAACAGGAAGTTGCAAGAGGATCACCCACAGCAGAGCTGCTATATAGCTCCTCCCCTCACTGCCATATCCAGTCATTCGACCGAAACAAGCCGAGAAAGGAAAAACCATAGGGTGCAGTGGTGACTGTAGTTTAAAAAGGACAGGGCGGGCCGTGGACTGGATACACTACAAGAGAAATAAATTTATCAGGTAAGCATAAATTATGTTTTCTCTTGTTAAGTGTATCCAGTCCACGGATCATCCATTACTTGTGGGATACCAATACCAAAGCTAAAGTACACGGATGATGGGAGGGACAAGGCAGGAACTTAAACGGAAGGAACCACTGCCTGTAGAACCTTTCTCCCAAAAACAGCCTCCGAAGAAGCAAAAGTATCAAATTTGTAAAATTTGGAAAAGGTATGAAGCGAAGACCAAGTCGCAGCCTTGCAAATCTGTTCAACAGAGGCCTCATTTTTAAAGGCCCAGGTGGAAGCCACAGCTCTAGTAGAGTGAGCTGTAATCCTTTCAGGAGGCTGCTGTCCAGCAGTCTCATAGGCTAAACGGATTATACTCCGAAGCCAAAAAGAAAGAGAGGTTGCAGAAGCCTTTTGACCTCTCCTCTGTCCAGAGTAAACAACAAACAGGTTCGATGTTTGACGAAAATCTTTAGTAGCCTGTAAGTAAAACTTACACGGACTACGTCTAGATTATGCAAAAGACGTTCCTTCTTTGAAGAAGGATTAGGACATAATGATGGAACAACAATCTCTTGATTGATATTCTTGTTAGAAACCACCTTAGGTAAAAACCCAGGTTTTGTACGCAGAACTACTTTATCTGAATGAAAGATCAGATAAGGAGAATCACAATGTAAGGCAGATAACTCCGAGACTCTTCGAGCCGAGGAAATAGCCATCAGAAAAAGAACTTTCCATGATAGAAGTTTGATATCAATAGAATAAAGGGGTTCAAACGGAACCCCTTGAAGAACTTTAAGAACCAAGTTTAAGCTCCATGGAGGAGCAACAGGTTTAAACACAGGCTTAATTCTAACTAAAGCCTGACAAAATGCCTGAACTTCTGGAACTTCTGCCAGACGCTTGTGTAAAAGAATAGACAGAGCAGAAATCTGTCCCTTTAAAGAACTAGCTGATAATCCTTTGTCCAACCCCTCTTGGAGGAAGGACAATATCCTAGGAATCCTAACCCTACTCCATGAGTAATTCTTGGATTCACACCAATGAAGATATTTACGCCATATCTTGTGGTAAATTTTCCTGGTGACAGGCTTTCGTGCCTGTATTAAGGTATCAATTACTGACTCGGAGAAGCCACGCTTTGATAGGATCAAGCGTTCAATCTCCATGCAGTCAGTCTCAGAGAAAGTAGATTCGGATGATTGAAAGGACCTTGTATTAGAAGGTCTTGTCTCAGAGGCAGAGTCCATGGTGGAAAGGATGACATGTCCACTAGGCAGGGCCGCCACTAGAAATTTTGGGGCCCCTGACTCAACCATTGATCAGGGCCCCCCCCCCTCCTTTGACATGTGCAATTTTTGACCAAGTGACTAAAACGTATATGCACTTTATTCTTGTCTATTTAAACTTGGAAATGTTGTAAAGGTAGTAACATACACACACACAGACACACTCATACACTGAAACACACTCACACATAAGGATTCACATATAGACACTCTAGCAGACACGCAAAGAAACACACTCAGACACCCAAACAGACACTTAGCACTTGTTTACATTGACCTGACAAGTAATGAGGTAAACTACAGTTTTGTAAAAAAACGAGATTTAGAAAACAAAATATGGAGTTCTGATTATCTTTTTGTAAAGGAAGATGACAACTAAATTACGACAACAGCATGCAGTGGCTGAAAGGAAGGGCCCTGTACTGCCTAAACAATAATTTAAAGGTTAAATGGTGGATTGGTCACTTCCGGAAAGGTCTTGTTAGTCTCAAAGTCTGTAGAAAGATGTGAATAATTATTAGTAAGGTCAAAATGTCCTAAAAAGGAACAGACAATGGACACACACACACAAACTCAAACTTGCACAAAGGAAAGACCGACAGAGACAGCCTCAGAAAAGACACAAAGACATACACACACACACAGAGACACCCACAGAAAACACACAAAGACATACACACACAGAGAGACACAACCACATAAAAAACACAGAAAGACATACATACACACACTCTCACTGACACATCCACAGAAAACACACAAAGACATACACACACCCTCACAGAGACACCCACATAAAACACACACCCTCACAGAGACATCCACAGAAAACACAGACATACATACATACATACACACACACACACACACACACACCCTCACAGAGACATCCACAGAAAGCACAGACATTCACACCCACCCTCACAGAGGCATCCAGAGAAAATGCACAAAGACAAACATACACACACCCTCAGAGAGACACCCACAGAAAAAGCTCAAAGACATATGCACACACCCTCACAGACATCCACAGAAAATGCACAAAGACATACACACCCACCCTCACAGAGAGACCCACAGATAAAAAATACATACACACTCATAGAGACACAAACCAAAGCACAAAGACATAAACACAGACACTCACAGAAACAGGAGGAAACATTTATGCACCTTGCATCCCCTAAATCAACATTGTGTGACATGCATGATATATTTTTTTTAGAAATTAAGAGATCACTTTTTAAAGAATCATATTTGTAAATGTGCAAACAAAAATAAGTCTGTGAATTCAAAATTGTACATTAATGAGCTGGGTAGATGGCTAGATGAAGAAAAGTACCTTTAAAACGTTGACATATATATGTTTGTTTTTTTCCCCATTTTCCCCAACCTAGAGCACCACTTCAAATATAGTGTACAAATGTTCCCATTTGTCAGCTGTACTTATGGATTTTGAAAATGCTGTACTCTATATGGTCTTGGTGGGACCATAAGCTGTGGTACTCATACCATTAGATCTGGTTAAATGCAGGATTTAGGCTTGTTGGTATGTATTTCAAAATGAAGTCAGCTGTAGTGTAAACTGAACAGTTTTAAGTTAACCTGTCTCATTTCAAACACTGAGAAATCTTAGTCTGAGAGTATAAAATTTTATGCAGATGTAAAAAT